>NW_028324308.1:13676388-13840833 GCF_058129835.1 Hydra viridissima | reverse complement strand
TTAATTAGGCGATAGAGCGGGTCTAATGTCATAGACAAATTCTGAGGAAGAAATTCGCCGCAAAACTGTACTTGACCAAGAAAAGATAGCAGCGTATTAACGTCTTTAGGAACTGGGATTGCCAAAACAGCATCAACTTTGTTACCTTTAGCAATACCTTCTGAAGATAACATATGGCCAAGATATTTGATCGAAGAACTAGCGAAAATACATTTTTCTAGACAACAGCGTAGTCCTTTTTTGCTTAGTCGTTGTAGAAGACCACGCAAGTTGGAAATGTGATCGGCTGCGTTGTTGCCACTGACGAGAATATCATCGAGATAGACAGCCACACCAGGTAGATCACTTGTTAATTTATCCATTGTCTCTTGAAAGTACCCCGGTGCTTTCTAATATTGCAACAATATTAATGCTCTTAGATGTGTTTGAAGCAATTCGCCCACTTGTGCTAGCACTACAAAGTTCGCAAGTAGGAATTAGTCTCAGCGACATTCCAACTTATGTCAATCAAGCTAATCATAGTTTAAATGATTTAATTTCGGGTACTCGACAAAAGTATTTCACGGAAAAAAATTTTATTGAAATGAAATCAGTGACTGATGAAATAAGTTTTTCGTTACCTGCCACAAGCCGATTAAAAAAAAAAAAAACTTTGACCTAAGTGAGTTTGAGTTAAACATTTTTAGATCTTTTGTTAACAGTTTTAAAAGTGAACTAAAAAACACTTTCGCGCAAATGGAATTTTGGCAATCGCTTTCGATTTTTGACCCAAGACAATTGCCTAAAACACTCAGCCAACTGTCTAGTTATGGTAAAGAAAGCTTAGAGCAACTTATAACTCACTATGGTAAACCAAAAAGCAGTAATAAATTTGGAGCATTACACATTCAAGTTCCAGATATCTCAGAAACCGAGACAAAAACCGAATTTGAAAGTTTTAAAAATATGTCATTTACTAAACGCCGAGAATGGGAAAACAGTTTCGATATACGTATATCGAAAGAAAAAGATCAAGAGATTTTCATTTTTTCATTTGAGACTACAGACAATTGGTGAATACTTAATGTTTGTAATTTTTTTCACGGAATGTTCACGGTGACTTCTTTGTATTCCAGCCGTGTTTTTACAATTTTTGTTTGTAGCAATATGAACCAACCTCAAAGTTCTGTTGTAAAAATTTAAATGCTACACTTATAATAGAAAAGTAAATGAATAAGAAAGAATTTTGTTCTTACAGCCATACAAACGGTTATTGTAAATAATCGTTTAAACTAAAAAACTTTTGTAATGAACGAGCTTTTTTTTTTTTTTTTTTTTCACTCGTCAGCCGACACCATCCTAAATTCCCAATATTATGATAACGCTGTATAAATTTTATTCCTGGATAACACACTGATATTAAAAAGAAAAAGTTCTTATATATGTAAATCATTGTTTTACATTTTCTTATTCTGGTAAAAGGTCTTCATCAAAAACTTGACTACTCTTAGTAAAAATAACTCTATTCTCCTGACCACCATTAAGGCAAAAACAGGGAAGGGAGGTCCTTTATTAGTGTCAAAATATTTAAGAGAATTAAATTTCGAGTAACAAAAGGAATTTTTAATAAATGGTAGCAAATTACTGTTTACTAAAAACTATTGAAACAAAGTGGCCATATATAAAAATGATCAGATTAGTGCCATATACAGTAATGGCAAATGTTCAGTTATTTTTAATAAATTTATTTAGTTGTGTGCACTTAACGTATTATAGACAATTTTCTTTTTTAAAGAAACATGTATCAAGGGGATACCAAAAAATTAATAACTCGTATAATTTACGTTCGCTTTATATTAATCTTATTAAAGTTCATGTTATAAAAAATATAACAAGAATTTAGCTTTACTTTTTCGTCAATTAAAAGCATGATGAAGCGTTATTATTTTGTGTCAGTAACTAAAAACGTTTTGTTTTGAACATAGTAATGTCGAGGAAAATGGTTCTGGCTTACACTGATATGACCTATGTCAGTTGTAAAATACTCAAATAATGTTAAATAATTGGTAAATTGTTTTACCTCCGCATACTTTTTTAATTTTACAGATGGTTTAGTTTTTTCAATTTCAAGGCGTTTTTCTAAAAGGGCATAGTTAAGGTTTCGCAACTTTAAATTGTGAAAAACAGCCACTATAAATTAAGTAACAGACCAACCATAACCCGTATTACGGGTTGTTTTATTGCTAGTTAGTAGTAAATCTTACAATGTTATTGGTTAACGGACTGTTAAAAACATCCCCAAGTGTTTTTACATAATAAAATGCGCCACGCGAATAGATGAAATCTTTTTCTTCAATTTGGTCTTTACAAATAGCAGTCCAGTCTGCATTTCTTAGCAGAGAGTGTTTTCCTAATGCACGGACAAATTCCAGAGAAGTGATATCAAACTCTATGATTTTGTCAAGGTAAATGTCATTTACATAATCTGGTAGAGTGTAAGTTTCTGGATCAGGACCAGCACAAGGTACAAAAACACGAATAAAATCAGTGTTAGTAAATAACGGGATAAGTAGTTGGCCTTTATTTAGAGAATTTTTTTTTTATCATTTATTTTAAGTGCATTTCTAATATGTCGTGGCGTAATAATGCTTGTATTATTTCCTTTATGGCATCTTAACAAGCATTGTTTACCAAATATAGCCGCTGCACGTTCAATATTTGACACGTTCAATTACTTTTAAAAAGGGGTGTGAAGTTTTGTGCATTTTGTGTTTCTTATTTTTTGCTACGGTGAAAGTATTTCCATAAAACCCCAGCAAATACGAGCTTATGGATACCAGTAATATATATTTGCCAGCGGTGAAGGTTAATAGAGCTGGATCGTTATATATTAGCATCTTTTAATTTGAGCTCTACTGTTTTTTTCAAACTAATACAAGCACCCTTGAACATCAATTGCAGTTGATCCTGCGAGGGATAAATTTTAATATCAATTTTGTTAGCCTTCTTTGCTTAATATTTTGTTTTTCTATGAGCAAAACAGGTTTAAATTACAGAATGAAAAATCTTATAAAAATATGACCGAATGATAAAACACAGAAGATCTCAAAAAACTTACGTTGTAACTCAAATAGAAGATCGCCGTGCAACTTAAAACCACCCTTAACCAGTTTGACACTAAAAAATGGGAGGAGCCAGGCAGTTTCAGGACCCTAGCCTACAGCCACTAGGTATGCATCGCATGATCTTATCCGGTGGTAACTCAGTCCCATCCGCAACGGTGTATTGCTCTTCACGGACGAAGCGCTTGGGAGGTCCATCAGTGAGAGTTTAAAGGGCAGGCTGTCCCTCCTGTGTCATGACTGAATCAACTATCTAATCATAAACAATGATATAATTGGTAGCGCGACGGCGTCCGCCTTCCAGCTCGCCCGGCGCCTACAGATAACGTACGAGAGAGCCAGAAAATATTACAGTTTCCTCAAGACCGACAGCTCTACGAGCTGGTTGTTACGGTGCCTGAGATATATTTACATTCTCAATGACATCTTTAAGCTTCACACCTAAAAACCTGGTTGGCTCATTATAGAGGGCAACAAATACTGATGGCAGTGACCTCATACACTTGGTCCACCTTTCCGAAGAGCCGTGCGCTATCAAAAACATCTCCTTAGCATACTGCGCACTGAATAGTCTTTTAGCAAGAGTGAGATTAAAACGCTCGATTATTCCTTGCTCGCAATGGCTTCTGGCAGCTGTTATCCGCATCTAAACAACATACTTGAGGATAAATGTAGTAACTCCCATAGATTTGCAACCGGGATCTACCTGAAGCAAGTGTGGTTACGATAGATGACCAGGCTTGTATATGTGAGCGTGAGTGTGACTTCCACCGCGATCTTGCTAGTGAGTGCCTCAGCTTCCTTGTAACGACTCGCCACATCAACAACAACCAGAGCACAATTATAAGCCCCGACCCATTCTGTTATGTGGTAGGTGCAGTAAGTCCGCTAAGTGGACCACATAAGGTTTTCTCTCATTAACCATAGGCCTAGCTGTGTCATTGGCTGGAAAGTAGATCTGCCAAATAACCTGATTCCTTAACCATTCATCATCAGCCTTCTCAGAAATTTTCGTGGCTGCCGCGAATTTCTTGATGGCGCGATCTTGCTAGTGACTGCCTTGCTAATGAGAAATTATGATCTACTTGCCTTATAGCTAGCCAAATGGGCAGGATTGGCACGTATTCGCATATGTTTTCAGCTGGTAAGACTCTACTTAGACGTTTTTTAAGTTGGCTCCGCTTTGACCCCGTAATCCGGTAACATACAGGTCAAACTTCTCTCTATTCTCATAGATCCGGTCTCTCAGTTTATCTTGTTGAGCATAATTGAGCTTTTCTCCAAAAGACATTGTCATGTACGTTGTAAGTTACCTCACTATATGCTATGGAAATATGTATTCTCTAAATAAAATTTAATCTTCAGATCATTACAAACCTCCTCGCTTCAGGACAATCATCACACAAACATCCATATGATTGTTTAGAGACTTCTTAAGTGTGGGATACATATGATAAGTGTCTGCTTCTAAGGTGGCTCCCAGCTAAGCTATAAACATTATCAGATTTCATCGTGTCGGCTTCCCTTACCGTAAAGTAAAGGGTGTTTCTTAGCCAGAGAGTCTCTCGCTCAGTATCGAGCAAAGGAGGTAGTGTCTAATCCAACGCTGAACCTATATTTCTTAGAAAAAGTCGTCAACGCTCGCATGGGTTAATCACATTAGCGCAATCCAGGTCTACTAAACACCCTTGGTGCCAGTGCCGATGCAAACCAAGTACCACCACTCCCCAAACCTGTCTTTGCGTATGTGGTACCAGATATGATCCTCATGATCCGTGACTATGCTCTGGTCTCATGATTGCGGACTAGCAGCTTCTATGATCCGAAGATCGACTATTGCCGATTTTTCAATTGCCTGAGCAAGGCTAGCAGGGATCCATTTCTTGTCCACTATCATCTCCCTAGCCCATTCGTCTATCATCAGATAGCTAATCAACTTCCCAGCGTCTTGCATTTCAAATCCAAGCCCAATCCTCAACACAAGTTTTGGTCTAAGCCGTAAGAGATGGCCAGGACTTCAACGCCGACAACTGCGCTAAGATAAGCAACGTCAGCTAATGCTTTCTTATATTCAGGTGCGCGGTAATCATTTTTGGTGACCAGCAATAGCAATTTTCAGAGTAACATGACTTCAATTGGAGCCTAATGTCCAGGCTAGTAAGTGATCAACTGAGTGCTGTGGTGATCCTTCTCTTAAAAGATAGAAGCTCCTTTATTCAGATTATTGATGAGATAGGGGGCGGTATAGACTGGTCTAAAGTTGATGAAATCCGATCACACCTCGATTTGAGACCATATGCCGCTGCAACAATATTCACCAATGATGATAGAGGTGTTGCGCTGCTATGATTTTCTATGCTATCCATTTGTTTCTGCTGGCGTAATGCTTATCAGCCCTGACCTATGTAATAACTTGAAGGAAGAGTCTAAACAGACAAATCATAAAATCAATAATGGCGGAGTTTCTTGAAGAGTTGGCCGGAACAGACGCGGATGAGCCTGTCGAAGATATCCCTGAGCCACAAAAATATAGGGCACCGGAACAGGTTACTGCTATTTATACGGAATATACCGCAAGGATGGGTAGGAGCATAGGCCAAATTGAGCTATAGCGTGGTGGCTGGCCACTGCTGTGAGCAGCGGAAGTAGTAAGAAACTAATCGCGAAGACCTTACACATGACAATTTAAGTAGGATAGATTCGGAACAGGTTACTGCTATATTTACAGAATAAACCGCAAGGATGGGTCGAAGCATAGGCGCCGGGCTTAGCCAAATGGCCACGTCAGCATACACGGGACTTGTCAAGAGATTATTCCCTGTGGGTGACCATGTAGCTCTTAAAAACAATCTCGATAATAACCCACTATAATAACTCGATAATAAATCCGTAAACCTTGATGTTGAGCATTGTTTAGCATTTTATTTAAATCGTCCAGCCTGAGCTGTTTAACATGATCAACGTGGTCAACACTTTGTTGATAAATGAAATCAGAGGATCCTGATTAGCGTACTAAAGTTGTAAATTTGTTAAATAATGATGAAAGAACCGGCAGTTACCGTAGAACAGACAAGTGAGAAGGCTGTTAAGGTGGCAGATCTTCGGCGCCCGCACTAAAAGAAAAACAGTTCTTTCTTCTCGAGTTGGTGGAAAAACAGAAATTGGAGATTGTCGCGAGAGCTGAAAAAAGGTAGATGAGAATAATGCAGGGAACTCCCAGAGACAAGAAAGACCAAAACCAGAAGCTGGCGGTGAGAGGGCCAAGAAAAGAAGGACAAACAAGAAGCGCTTCACTACCGGATTTACTACGGACCCCGGATATATCGCGTTCGACATAGGAGATGTAGCTCTCATCTTTTTCATTGTACAATCGTAAAATCGACAGAAAAAGGCTGATACATAAGTCGAATCTCATTCCCTGGTAGTGGTACCACTCCTGATCTCAAAGCGACAAGTATCAGCGAGGAGCGTGGTTGTGGCAATGCTGAAAGTGGTTGAGTAAGCGCCTTGCATTTTCATGCAGCCTAAAAAACGCAATATCTTCGAGATCATTAGCCGCCATTAAGGACTCTTCATATCAAGGTATCGCTATATGTCTTCGAAAGTTTCGGATTTTCCTTCTATCTTGCTGCTAGACGTTTTTTGCACATCCATGCCAAGATTGTAGAGATAAGCCCTACATTTTTCTTCGAGAACCTTAAATTCAATGACAGTAAATTCTCCATCATTGATGGCGACACTTATGACATCCTGGAGGAAGGTAACTGCCGCACAATGTTGGGTATATAGAGTGTGATAACTCTTCGAAGAATTATCACAATCTATATACCCAAAGATTATTATCTTTTTTCAATGACGCTGAGCAGACTCGATAGGATGCCGCATGTTGCACCAACATATTTAAGAGCTATAACCGGAATTGAGCTGTTTCCAGACGCTACAAGATCAGTAGTGATGACACCAGTCAGAGACTAGTCTTATCAGAGTTAGCAACATTATGTTATACTCGATTATTATTACTCGATTATTATTAATCGCTTATTACCTCACAGAATGTTTGAAGAAACATGTTGCTGCCTCGGTGGTACTAATTGCAGCACTTCTCCTGAGACAAATATAGTCTTTATCGAGTTATTCACCCAAATTTTTACCTATAATGATTGGTATGCGAGTAACCGACAGTTCCTCGCTATTGACTTTTGTATCACTGGCAATCAACATCTTCATGGTTCAGGTTTAAAACTGGGAAACAAGGGCGATAGTATAACTATAAATATAACTCGTACCTCGTCCGTAGCTGATTGTCGATGTGAACATGTTCATCGTGCTTGACGCTGTAGCAAAGTTTGATGGTGGGCGCCACATAGATAGCGCTTATTGAAAGACTCTGTCTCAAAGACTACTGCACATCCAGCCTCATCTGTCGCTACACCCCTACTGCAATTTACCCTGTTAGACGCTGTATGATCCAATGTGTTGACCTTTGGAAAAACCAAGCAGTTAACCAAGCCAAAATCTTAGCCCCTAACCCCCGGAAATACCTCAGATGTTCTAAAATGCATTACCAGGGGCTCCAGATGAGATTGGGCTAGCCCACTTTGTCGTGGAAGACTAAGTGCACCAACAGCTATTGTTGCTGTTGATCAAAGCCTGGCTGAACCAGGTCTGTTGAAAAAAAATTGGAGTTTGATGGAGCTTGCTTACTGTTTAAAACAGCTATTAACTGCTTTACAGTGGCTAGTGAAATGGAGACTGATAAAAAAAATAGTATGTATTGTGATACGTGCCAAAGTTAGTTTGGGTTAAACTTATATCAAGATGCAACAGGTGGTTACTGGTAGTAATATAAAGGTTTCAAAAAGCGGCCTAACAGAGTGTAAGTGTAACAGAGGAATCCTTCTTCAGCCAAAGTCAGTTGGTACTTCAAAAGTTAATTTGTTATATTTATGGATGAAGTTGGAATATGTCACTAGGGTGGTCCATTTTAAAATTTTTTTTTAAATTTTAACGGGGTTTTTACTAGTAATAACATTTATCTAAAATCGCTAAATACCAAAAATTTCGAATTTAGAACGAACTTTACATCCCCCACTAGACATTGGAAGTTCAAGTAATGGATTACGCAAGTGTTGCGCAAAGTTTTTACTAACAAACTGTTGTTTTTTCTTAATGGGGCTCACACAATTTACTTGACAATCACTAAGGAATAATTCTACAAAAATTTGTTAATTTACGACTTATTGTACTTATCCCACAAGAGATTTGTTTTAAAACACCACAGATATTGCGTAACATAATTCAATTTAGTTACTCTTATTCCAATACATTTCAAACATAACAATATCGATACTTTCGTTCCATTATGAATTTAATATTGTGAAATTGCATTTAAGGAAGTGATTAAGTCTTAATTCTCTTGAGACAACTATAGTTCTTAAAAACATGCCGCAACGTTAATAAGTTTAATTTACAACGCTTTAAATGAACCTTATTCTGTATCATTTTAATGTTGCAAAGTATATATCTAAACGTATAGTCAATAACAGCGGTCATATTACAAGCTTCAGTCTTGTATTAAACCAAGACAATAGCTCCCATACTAAAGAAGAGTGCTAGTAAAAGTTTTGGAAATAATGTATCTATTGATGCAGAAGAGTCAGTACTTAGATCAGGAGAAAAACGTTAACTAAATTCGATACATATTCCAGCTGTTGCTGTAAACAAAAGTATTGCCGATAAAAAAAGCAGACATTCTTCTCGTTTAAATCATTGGATTGTTGGTTTTTCCTTAGAAAACTTTAAAGGAGGAAAGCTACCAATAAATAGAGCTGTATTGCAAAAATATCTTTTTGAGAGAGAAAACAATCCTAGAAAAGAAACAAGACTCATTGCAAATCATCTAGCTAGCAAAATTGTTAAAAACTTTTGACTACCTGCTTGCATTCCAACGAAGCATAACAAGAAGGACTGTGCTGATCAGATTGTCCGTTTGGTAAAAGAATATGAGACACTGAAAAAAATTCTTGAAAGTAAAAGACAAGAAAGAAAAGTAAAGCAAAAAGCTACATCTTTTACAATTACACTGGACAGTCTGTTTGATATATCACATACAGACACTTACACATTGCTGAAACACTCTGGTAAAGACGAGTGGCTGATTGACTGAGAATTTCTAAAAAGCCAGCGAAAGTTTCCTCAAGTGGGCTCAATGGCTTGAGTTGACAAAATACTTGCTGAAAAAGAGCGACAACGCTACATCAAACTATAGTATCATGAACGAAAGAAAAGAAAGGAATTGCTTCATATTAAGAAACAACAACTCAAATGTTTAACCATTACTGATAATAATGAAGTCAACGAGGGCGACGAATTTTTTTCAGATATCATGGAAGAAGATGAAAGAGATAAAGGTTTTTCAGTGAAAGAGGAAAAAAAACATCGCAAATCAGCAATAACGATGAAAATTTCAAAAAGAGAACTATTAAAAGAAACGTGACTACTAGACATTGCCGATTCTGGCGCATTGACATTTTCTTAATACTACATTGACAGTTTTCCATAGTTAATGAATTCAAGATGGCGTCGTATTTTTACGATTCTGACGCATTGACAGTTTTCCATAGTTAATGAATTCAAGATGGCGTCGTATTTTTAATTTTCTGCAATCATGAATTGTGAATTCTAACGAATTGTCATTTTTGTTGACTTACCTTTTTGTGTCCTCGATAATCTTTTTGCATCTGTCTCTACCTCGTGTTCTGGACCAAAGAGTTGATCATAGTCCATAAATGTAAAGCACGGTTTTATAATTAAAAGGTTGGAGTGAATTTCCACCCGAGTTTTGCAAACAGATGGGAGCAAATGTCGTCGTAAAATCTTTTCTTGTCGATAGTCTTTAAAACTGAAAAATCTTCCAGACGACACGGGTGACTTCTATTTTGGAGCAGCTGAAACAAAATGTACTGCGCGTTCATGAAACTCTTTCTTTTTAATTCTTTCGGCTTGTCTTTTCCGTACACCAGATCGTACAAGAAAGACAAATCTTTAAAATCTTTGATCAGCTGTTCTTCGAGGTATTCTATATCGTCTCGCTTGCCGACGAGCACGTAATAGATGTAGTTAACGTTTTCATACTGATTCGTGTAGTTGAGTTGTTTGAGAAATATTAAAATGTGTTCTTTGGTGATGCGAGAATATTTCACGTTGGTGTTTTCCGAATCGATCAACAAGTTCAGCGCCTTGAATTTTTTCTCCAATTTTTCAAAGACTTCTTCAGGAATCTTACATTTTTGTTTACCCTGATATTGTTTGATGCATTCTTGAAAGTGGATGATACGCGAATAAGTGTATTTGTTCATCGAGTTGGATCGATCGTTGTCTTTATACGAGACAGCTGTTTCTAGCATTTCTTGCTGCCCTGAACACAAGAGACAGTATTTTTTATTGCTATCGTCCATTTCAAACTGGCTCAGGTCATCGTTGATGCAAAATTTACATTTAGTATGCAAGACAATTTTTTGGGTAATTTTAATATCGGTCCACTGTCGTTGAGAAAGCATTTCTTCTGCAATGGTAAAATATTGACATTTTAGCTGGTTTTTTTCTTCGTCAAATTTAGCACGGTCTTCATACGAAAGTTGCGTCGGCAGGATGTCTTGATATCGCTGGATGAGATGGTTTGTCTTGGCGATGAACGTTATTTTTTCAGTCTTGCGTTTATTCAATTCGTCCTTGATCTCCAACAGATGCTTCAGAGCTTCCTCCGACAGGTCGTGTTTGTTTTCCAAAAGAAGAAACACTGATTTCAAGTGCTCGATATCATCGATGTTATCCTTGTCAAACTTATCCATAATTTTCGTGTTTAATAAGGCAATGCTCATTTTTTTAATGAGAGCGAGTTCATTCTTTTAATTCGTCATCGTATTTTTTCTATTCTACAGTAAACGATATACAGATAAAAAAAATTTGAATTTTGAGTTAAATAAATTTCTTATGTAATAAAAATGGATGAAATAGATGAATTCGATCTTCTTTATATTCTTAATAATGAAGAAGTGAAATATCGTAATGAGAAATCTAGAAGATATCTTAAATTAGAAAAAAACGTTCGAAAGCTTCCAAAGTGTGTTAAAAAATCGTTTATACAAATGATTCAAATGCTATCATTCGAAGAAGTTTTAATAAGATTAAAATCTGCTATTGATACATATAATCATATTGAAATGAGAAAAACAGTGAATAGAAGTTTAGTGCATGCTAACGATGACAAAAGAATTTATCGTGATTATAGTGAAGATATTGTTCAGAATACGAAAGCAAATTTCAATATGAGTAAAATTAAGGAATAATTTTATATATCTTTATATATAAAATTTACAAGAGTTTATTCATAGAATAGCACCTAAAAAGGGAATGCTATTAAAGGGTGAGTTAGGTCCGAGCAATAATCCAGATCCAATAGATTGATAGCCTTTTCCATTTTTAACAAAGAGTCCTTCACCAATAGTAGGTTTCACCCAAGGTCTTAAAAAGACTCCTGATCCTGCAGCAGTCATTTTCATTCCACTTCCATTCTTTTTCAAGTAAACGATTCCTCTTCCTGCAATTTTATCAACCATAGCAGAGCCAGCAGAAGAGCCTACTCCTGCTAACAATCCAGTAGCGAGAGCTGGAACTACTCTTGTTGCAAGTGTGCTGCCTAACATACCTAATAACGGTAAAAGAGCTCCGATAAATCCACCTTCAATGGTTGAGTTGTGTGCAAGTTGTCTTTTGCTTAATTTGAGTGTGACTCCTTTACCAGCTTCATACGCTTTTGTAATTTTGTTCAATTGCGCATGAGTGATAGCGAGAATATGTTCACCGTTCAAGTCTTGATGAGATAGTCTTATATTAACATCAGTCTTGTCTTGAATCGCTTTTTTTATTTTGTCAGATTGACTTTGTGAAATGTTTAATTTTACTTTTTGGTAACTCATTTTTTAAATAAAAGAAAAAAATTATCGTTGAACAGCGCTGCTCGTAAAAAGATCTTGAAGAATAGATGTTATTCTTTCTCTCACGTGAAATCTGAGGATAATGTCTTCACCTCTAAAGTCGATCAAGTTACCGTTTTGATCTAAAATTCTTGTTTCCATTCTTGAAATTCTACCCACCACGATAGGTAAGTATATCAAGTGGAAAGGTTTTTCGGTAATTTTGTAGCCTGGAGGAGTGTCAGGATGAAAAGAGTAAATGTCAGATGTTCTTTTTCCGTCATCATAAGATGCTCCGATTGCATCGTTTGTGATTCTGATGATGGTCACATCGTCTATTCTCGAAAGTGCTTCAGACTCGTAATAGTCAATATAACTTGTGACTTTATCCGGATTAGTCGGATCTTCTTTTTTCTCTACATAGGTATATTCTGCTTTATTAAATCCAAGAACAGGAGCTAAACTGTTATTCACGTTAAAATCCACCCAATATTTTGTTGTAGTTCCAGGTTTTCCAAATTTCAGTGTAGATCTTAAAGTCATTAGGTTTGCACCGATAACAACACCATCCTTTCTATACAAGGTTCCAACTTGTTTTTCCATTTCCTTCTGAAGATAATCATTAATCTCGCTAATTTCATACGCTCCTTCTTCGATGTAAATGGTGTAGCTGTTTGAACCGGCGTTGGGACTGTATCTGAAAACATTATTTGTCGAATTGATGTTGGTATAGCTGTGAATAGTGTCAAAGCCAACAAGAGCCATTTCATACTTTTTATTAGGATCAAATTCAATGGGGTTGTCAAACTCGGTTTGGATGACGCTGTTTCTTATGGTTGGAGTTTCTTTTTTTGCTTTTGCAAGGAGATAAAATCCGCTCATCTTTTTATATAGAGTTGGGAAAATAAAAATTGTCGAATCCGCTTCGATATTTCCCACAATCCTTTTTAGAGGATAAATCAATGACAGCGAATCCGTGAGGTTGAGACCAACAATATTTACAAAACTTTTTAAACTCTTCTATCTTCATATCGCTTGAAACGTGATCTTGATAAATGTGGTTTATGTTTTTAAAGTCTTGAGGAAACAAGCAAATGAAATTAGCATTTTCTCGAATGGTTTGTCTAGGTAGCATAAAATAGTTTTGAGCGAGGTAAAAGCAGTCAACGTTAGAATGTCTTCCTCGGATGTAATATTTTTCACACTTGTTTTGTTTTGTCAATTGCAAATCGTCAAAGATCATTAAATTGTTTTTGGATGAATCAAGATCTTCAGGATTAGGCACATCGTCAGCCGTTTCGAAAAATTGGCATTCCATATCTTCTGTGTTATCCCATTTTTTTGAAATTTCATTAATAACGCATTCAGGGCTTACGTTTAATTCATCAATTTTGTTTTGAATGTTAAACAAATTAAGAATAACTTCCTTTGGCAATTTCTTCTCGAACGAGTTTTTGAGTATTTTATATTCTGGCTGAAAAAGGGATTTTCCAAACACTTGCAAATGATTATAGTCTAACCACCCAGGTCTTAAAAGTAAATTGAGTAGCAACGTTGTTTTTCCACATCCTGATTTCCCAATAATGATTCCACGTATACTTTTAGGCAAAAGCTTGTTGTTTTTCCTTTTGCTTTTATTTACATTCCATGACAAATCAATCACTTCCATTTTTTTATTATGTTGAATATAAAAAAATGTATTGTGTCAAATGCAAAAGAATAACAGAAACGAACAACTTGTACCATTCTATAAGCAAAAGCAATAGAAATATGCTTAAAGGAACTTGTGCCGTCTGCGGAAGAGGCAAATGCAAGTTTGTTTCTGCGAATGAAGTCAATGGAGGAGACTTGGTGGAATCGATCAACAATTTTTCAAAAAAAATAAAGCTTCCATGGGCAAAATTTCCAGGAGAAATGCACATTCCAGGAATGAATTTTGCAGGACCTGGCACAAACTTGGACAAAAGACTCACATCCACAGACATGTATCAAGAGTGGAGCAAACCGGTGGATAGAGTAGACAATGCAGCATACCACCACGATTTAGCTTACAAATATTTAAACGATGTTAAAAGCAGAAATGTAGCAGATCAAATGATGCTTGAAGAAATGAACTCCATTCCAAACCCCACTCAAAAAGAGATTAACGAAAGAAAACTGATCACTCCCATCATCAAAGCCAAAGCTAAATTCGGATTAGGTTTTAAAAAAAAGCACCGGAGAACCTGAAATGGACGGATCAGCTTGCAGAGGAGCTTCATAAACCAGTAATACATCATTTTAAAAGAAGAAAAGTGTTTGTGAACGACATCGATGAAATATGGGCTGCTGATTTGGTTGACATGCATTCGTTTTCAAAATTCAACAACGGTGTAAAATACTTGCTCATGGTGATCGATGTGTTTTCAAAGTATGGATGGATCGTTCCGTTAAAGAGTAAAACTGGAGTTGATGTAGCTAGCGCTCTAAGCAAAATATTTGAGGAGAGAAAGTGTACAAAGATGTGGGTGGATAAAGGAAAAGAGTTTTACAACAAGCATGTACAAGCTCTAGGTGTGCAATTATACTCCACTGAAAATGAAGAAAAAAGTTCTGTTGTTGAACGATGGAACAGAACGATGAAAGAGAGAATGTTTAAATATTTTTCAGCCAACAACACTCATAAATACATTGACGTATTAGATGAAATGGTGAAAAATTATAACAACACCAAGCACTCTTCCATCAAAATGACTCCAATGGAAGCTAGCGATGAAAAGAATAAAGGTAGGGTATGGTGGAACCTGTATGGAAAGGATCAAACATTACCAGCAAAACCAAAATTTTCAATGGGAGACAAAGTGAGGATCGTAAAAAAGAAGTCTCATTTTGAAAAGGGGTATACACCGAGATGGACTGAAGAGGTTTTTACCGTGTTAAATGTTCAGCATACGAATCCACCCACGTATAAAATCGCTGATGCTAACGGTGAAGAAATTAAAGGTACATTTTATGAACAAGAAATGCAAAAGACGCAACAAGACATATTCAGAATTGAAAAAGTCATTCGAAAGCAAAAGAACAGATCACTAGTCAAATGGCTAGGATATCCAGACTCTTTCAACTCATGGGTGAATAATGAAGAAGTGATTTCTATGAAAAAAATGATCTAAAAAATCGTAGATTTTCATTATTCTGAAAAACGAGTTAAATAATTTTCTTTTCTATATAAAAGAAATGAGTTTTATTACAATTGAAAATTTTGATGAGAGTAAATTATCAGTTGGAGAAATTTACGCAGCAACCAAACCAGTCGTATATCAAAAAGTACCAGTAAAATATTCTTATCCAACTGGAGATGATCCTCTTGTATTACGAACACCTATATTATTTTCGTATGGCGTATGCGAGAATAAAGAACCAGCAACACAAAAATTGACTAGTTATTCCATGTCCTTCGTTTGCTTTGATGCTAAAAAGGGAAAGACAGAAGAAGAAGAAAAGTTTATTAGCACAATGGAAAAGATTACTTTGTTCATTAGAGGTGAAGTGGATAAATTGTCACCTAAACTTAAAAAAGGAGGAAGAAAAAAGCAAATTAATTCAGACGAATTGACTATTTTAAAATATAAAGATTGCCATTCTGAAGCAGCACCAGTCTTTTATGCAAAGACATATACTAAAAATTCGAAGAATTTTCATGGATCTGAAGGATCTAAAAATAATGAAGATGGTATACTAATTACTTCTATATTTAATAGAAAGAAAACAGATATTGATATACAAAATGGAGTCAAAGGAGAACGTCATAATAAAAATTTGGTTAGATCTTCTGGACATGATTTTATCAATCAAAGATGTTATGCTATTGGAGGACTTAGAATTGAGGGGGTGTATATTGGACCATCGATTGTGTCTATTCAAGTTAAACTGGTCGAAGCTGTCATCGTAAAAAATGCATCTTTACCTCATAGCATCATGATGTGTGATGACTTGAATTTAGAGGTGAAAGAAGATGAAATAGAACAGGATGAAATGTGATTTTTTAGTTCCATGTAATTTCACTTGTGAAATTTTTAAAATTTTTCTGAATTTTAAAAAAATGATCAACGTTGAAGGAATTGTACTACCGAACAAACCTCTGACCAACTTTCAATTAATAGATGCTGTGAAAAAGCTCAAAATTAAAAACTTTAGAGGTGTTTTTGTGAGGGATGAATTGCCAGAAAAGACAATGAAAAAAGAATGCGGCATTGTGAATACAGGAGATTCGAGCACAGATGGATTTCATTGGGTGTGTTGGTATAAAGACGCTGACAAAAAATACAGTTTTGACTCTTATGCTCAACCTCCTCTTGTCGAGCTAGTTCATTATTTGAAAAGCCCTGTTTATTATAACAGCGAGAGAGTTCAATTTGGTGATACGTCTTATTGTGGACACTTGTGTCTTTACGTCTTGAAAAAATTACAGGAAGGAGATGACTTTCAAAGTGTTGTTAACACACTTTGGTGAAAAATTTTTTCCCTCATTTAAAAAATGATTGACAAATTTGGAAGAACTGAATTAGGGAGGTATTTTTATGATCCTTATTCAGCAACAGCTATAACAGGTGATCTCTATGTCAGAACAGATGGAAACAGCACCATCACTGCAGATTTAGATTACAATTCTCATAAAATCATCAATTTGGGTGAACCCACCAACGCACACGATGCAGCTATGAAGAATTATGTAGATACGCATTCGTCAGGAGGATCATCGATTGGAACTGCAGACTTCGATTTGAACTTTCACAAGGCGATCAATTTGAACGAACCGACCAATCTTCATGACGCCGCCACCAAAAACTACGTTGACGTCAGCTCAAGTCAGTGTGTTAAAACAGACGGATCCAGCACCATCACAGGGATCATCGACATGAACTCTCACAAGTTGATTAATGTAGCCGATCCAACCAATTTAAAAGACGCAGCAACAAAAGGGTATGTAGACACCAAAGTCTCTTACAACACTATTTCATACACCGACATTAACATGACGTCGCACAAATTGACTAATTTGGCTGAACCAACATCAGCTTCGGATTCAGCTACGAAAAATTATGTAGACACGCATGCTTCAGGTGGTACTACTGTGGGAGCTACAGATTTGGATTTGAACTCGCACAAATTGATCAACGTGACTGATCCAGTCAACGCGCAAGATGGAACTACAAAGAATTATGTAGACTTGCTGTTGCAAAAATCAAGTTTGACCAGTGTCGTTCCAGGATCTAGTTTTACCAGTTTAGGGTTTAAGTCTCAGACGGTAGCAGCGTTAACCACTTCTCCTGTGTTTGCGTTTTCTGGAAAATCAGGAGTGCTGAGAAGATTGTGGCTAGCTTTATACAGCTCCTCTGGTACGAATATTCCCGGCCAAGTTTTCATTCGAATCTTTACTGATGGAGAAATCAATGTAGGGAATTATGCAGAAGTGACTGACGGAATTGGAGTGGATCAAACAGGACTTGCCACTGATTTGCTTTTTTCTCCTTTGGGAGGAGCTTTTTACACCAATTCTTTACAGGGATGCAACATGTATAACACCACTTCCTTGGGAGGATATTTCACATTGGACATGCCTTTCAGAAACGACGTCTCCATTCAACTCGTCAACAGAAATGCTACTGCTATCACGTATTGGATTCAACCGTTCATTTCCACACTTGCTTCCATTCCTGCAACCATCCCTCTTTACAAGCTGTACAGCAGAACGTTTCGATATATGAATACCACTTACGGCAGCGAATACGTTTTGATGAACACCAACGGAAAAGGAAATGGTGTGTCGTTGAAATACATCAGGATGCACATCATCGGAGCTTCTGGAAACTGGTGGGAATCTAGAGTCCGAATGTACGATGGAAATTTACCTCCAGGTAACGGCACTGTTCTCACTCCTTGGACACCGTACAACACCAACAATTACACGTATTTTCCAGGATATGACGGTGACAGTACATGCTTCTTTTCCTCCTCAGGATTGGAAGATTTTTATTTGTCGTCATGGAACGGCTCAAATTTAACTTCATTCAACAACACATCGACTGGACTGCTGTATCAATCCACATCCTCCATCGGATCCACCACCACCATCTCCTTTTACAGAAATTTCGGAGAAGCAGATTCTATGCCTACTGTCGCAGCTGGTAGAAGACTCGTTGTCACGCTCAACTCTGGTGATGCTCAAGTCGGTCAATCCGGAAGCTTTTACCTTCTTCTAGGACAAGTCTATTATTACGCTTAAAAATTCGAAGAATTTCCATTGATCCAAATGATCTAATGTACAGATAAAAAAAATTTGAATTTTGAGTTAAATAAATTTCTTTTCATATAAAAAATAACAATGAGTATGTCAGATAATGAATTTTTAGAAGATCAGTGCGATGAACTCTATGAAAGCGAAGACGATGATAGTTCTGTTGCTGAGGATAGGTCTTACAATAGACTTATATTTGTTGACGCTGAAGATGATGATGATCCTGAAGATTTGCCTTACAATGGACCTTACAATGATACTATAGTTTTAGATTACAATTCGATGAGTGTTGAAGAACAAAATGAATATGATGATTATATATATAATGAATTGTTACAAGATATGCGTAATGAAACGGGTGGAAACAACTTTATCATTTACATCAATGATGAGGAGGAGAAAAGAAATAGATTAAAGATTGAGGCGTTGATTGAAGGTTTTAAAAAGGATGAATATAGAGTGTGTGCTTCTGCTGCTTAAAACGATAATCATTTTATTCCTCACATATAAAGAATAAAATGGTGTATTATAAAAATTAATTTTTTTGTGATAATAAAAATGGAGAATCATGTGCATAAAAAAAATTTTTTTAATAACGATCGAAAGGCTCGTCATAAATCATATCTTTTTTTCGACAAGTATTTGAAGCATCCTCCTGTAAAAGTGGGAAGTAAGTATGAAATATTTGCTCAAAAAGACATTACGCTCAATAAACTGAGTCATCAGAAAATAACTTTTATGTTTGGAATAAAACTTAAAAGCGGATTAGCTTTAGTGAATTTGAGGGAAAGCATAAAATCAAAACTGGATTATTTCAATGATCAAATTATAATATCAGAGTCGGTGGATAATGTGATCATGGAAATTCACAGTAACAGCAAGTCAGATGTCATTATTAAAAAAGGGGAAAGTTTAGGCTTTGTCAATTTCATTAATGAGTGAAAAAAAAATATATTTTTTCGTTTAATATAAAATGGAATACAATTACGATGTTAAATCTAACGCAAAAGCGCATGGACTTTATCCAGTTCTTCCAACAGCTCCTGCAGATGATGGAGGGCATGTTTATAGGCTTCAGAAAATAAGCGAAGTCCAAAAAGAGATGGACAACGAGAGGAAAAAGAGAGTGTATTTAAGCAAAAAGTATCATCGCGCTTTCAGAATCATTTCTTTTGTAGACTCTACGTTGCAAGCAGGTGGCGTTGCACTTGGAGTTGTTGGAATTGGAACTTTGAGCATCATCGCTGCTGCTCCTATTGCGATTGCGTGTGAAGGTGTGGCTATTGGAATGGGGTTTTTATCCATTGTAGGAGGGCAAGTCAACAAAAAACTAGCATTAAAAGCGGAGAAGCATGAAAAGATTAAAGTGTTGGCCGAGTCGAAATTGAACACCATCAACAGTCACATTTCAAAGGCATTAGTAGACAACATTGTGAGCGATTCAGAGTATGAATTGATTTTAGACGAGCTTCAAAAGTTTAAGAGTCTGATGAAAGAAATAAGAACTAAAACAAAAATCAACATTGACGAGATAACTAAAGAGTCGTTGATCCAAAAAGGAAGAGAAGATGCAATAAAAGCGTTCAACAACATGTTTAAAAAATCATAGATTTTCCACGGATCCAAAGGATCTAAGAAAAATTAATTTAAAAAACATAGATAAGTTTACGTTTAAGTTTTTTCTTGCGTTTTAAAAAATGTCCTTTTTTAAAATACTAGACCCTAACAAGAGGGATGAACTGGTGAAAGAATTTGTTGAAAGAAGAAAAAGAATCTATCAAGATAGTTTGAATGAGAATATTTATGATGCTAATCTTCAGACTGATTTGAGCAAGCTTTACAAGCCTCTGATTGAAAGCAATGAAAAGATGATCAAGAGCATCGAAGAAAGACGCAATGAACAAGCACCTCCCAGTTTTGATGAGACAAATCATTTAGGAGACATTTCATCCGTCTATTTAAATAAGTATAATAAGCGATTCGTAAACGATGTTAAAAGAAATTTCGAACTTAGTAAAATTAGTGATAAATTATACTTTGGAAAAATGGAGGTGGAGGTGGATGGAAATGATATCATTGTTGGAGGAGAAAGGTATAAAGGAACAAAAGGCCTTTGGGAGCTTATGACAGAATCTAAAGCTCCAAACGAATTAATGAGCAATGTTACCGATGAAGATTTGGAAAATTATGAAAAAATTATTTTCAACTCTGGTGCTATTTTTTCTAATGCAAATCCAAACAAGCCAAAAGCCTCCAGAAGCGAAAAATATCGGAAAATTATAGGTCCTTTTTGGGATAAATTTAAAAGTGAAACTAAAGTCAAAAAAGGCAATGGTGTGATTATTCTTCCAAGCGATCCAAATGCTCTTGTGGAAAATCTCAACTTGAGTATCGCTGCATGGCATGCTGGAAATAAAGAGTCGAGAAATGTAGCTGTTTCCATTTGCGATGAGCTGTTGAGGCAGAATAGGATTAATAAAGACGAGTACAAGGCTATGATGGCGTATATCGATATGAAATAAAAAAAATCTTTGGAAATAAAAAAATGATCGTTTATAGAAATAGATATGTTAAGAAGCATATTGTAGGTGGAAGTGGAATAATAGACACGCTTAAGAATTTCTTGAGAAGAGCGGCATCTTCAAGCGCTTCAAGAGCGGCATCTACTTTGGCTAATAAAATTGCAAAAACTGAACTGGGAAGAGAAGCCATCATGGCTACTAAATCTGCAGGAAAAGAGCTAGCTTCAACAGCCATTTCCACTGCTAAAGATGTAGCTATTGATAAAGGTAAAAAGACCATTGAGAAATTGTATGCCAAGACTGGAACTCCAAAGCCAGCTGCAAAGAATGATCTCAGTCTTAAAAGCAAAGAAATTATTTCGAGCATTGTTAACAAAGCAGCAGCAGCAGCAGCACCGGTTATGAACGAATATTCTATGTTTGGATCAGGATTGTCGAAGAACAACGCGATTAGAATACAAGACTTGGTAAAAAAGGGAAATGGACTTTTGATTGCATGAGGATGCAAAAATTTTTTTCTTTGATGTATAAAAATGGCAAATTCCGATGTTTTAAATTTTACAGAAGAGATTATGGTGGATGAAGAAATTGAGAGATTTGAGTTTCACGAATACGAGCCCGTGAATAAAAATATAAATGTGGATGGAGAAATAAGGATCAATATTGAGCAGCAAGATTTGTTCACGCTTCCATCTGAGGCATACCTTTTGGTTGAAGGAAGACTTTTAAAAGCGGATGGAACTTCTTACGCTGATACAGATGTTGTTACTTTGGTTAACAATGGTTTCATGTACATGTTCAGCCAGATTTCTTATCATTTGTCGAATAACGAGGTGGAGACCATTTACGAACCTGGACAAGCTACCACCATGATTGGATACCTCAAATATCCAGTAGAGTTCCAAGTGTCTGAAGGAATGAATCAGCTGTGGCAAAGAGACACGACAGCTTTAGCAGATCTTGTTAACAACACTGGATTTAAGCAAAGACAAGAATACATCATTACAAAAAGTGAAGAAAAAGGAACGTTTTCGTTCTGCATTCCTTTAAAACACATTTTTGGATTTTGCGATGATTACGATAAAGTGCTCTATGGATTTAAGCATACAATTGCTCTTGTGAGAAAGAGCGATAGTGATGCTATTTTTAGAACAGCTGCAACAGCTGCAGGAAAACTGGATTTGACTAAACTGTCTTTGTTTATGCCTCATGTCACACCATCTGTAGCGGCTAGCAACAATCTTTACAAAATCATTGAATCAAAAGTAAATGTTCCAATTTCGTTCAGATCTAGACAATGCGACACCATCGCTGTTCCTGTATCCAATAACTTTAGTTGGAGATTAAGCGCAAGATCAGCTAGCGAAAGACCAAGGTATGTCATTGTTGGATTCCAAACCAATAAATCTGGAAGTCAAGAACTAAATCCTGCAGTCTTTGATCACTGCGACTTGAAAAACATATATGTCACTTTAAACAGTGAAAGATATCCTGCTGTTGATTACAATTTGGACTTTAACAACCAAAAATACTCAAGAGCTTATAAGGACGCTTCTAAATTTGACAATAGACTTTATGGAGTAAGCGATATCATAAGTCAACCTAATATATCTGCCTTAAACTATAGATACATTTGCCCTCAGTTTGTTTTTGATGTGAGCAAACAGGCTGAGAGACTAAAAACTTCAGTGATAGATGTGCAAATAAAAGCTACATTTAATGCGAACGTTCCTGCAAACACCCAGGCTTTTGCTGTTCTCATTTCTGATAAATTGCTTAGATTTGAATCAGATGGAAGCAGATTTAATTTTGTTTATTGAAAGGACTCAAAAATAATATTTTTAAAATAAAAAATGAGATATACGAAAAAGGATTTGAAAAAATTGCTGAAAGAAAACGGAATTTCCAAAACGTCAAACAATAAAATGTCATTATTAATGCTTGCGATTGAAAACAACTTGATTGATAAAAACATATTGATTAAAGACGTGAAGGAAGATCGACCTGTGGGTAGACCGAAAAAGGATTTAAATCTGTTAAAAGAAGAATAAAATGATACAGTTTTTTCCGTTTTTTCTAGAATGTAGTATCAAAGAGACTGACGCAAATAAAAAAAGACATCTTGAGCTTCTTGCATTTGGAAAAACAGGTGTGTTTCACGAATCTGTTTACGTCACTGAAAACGGAAATTTTAATATTCCAAAAGAGTACAGTGAGGAAGAGAGAGGCAAGCTTTACCTACTTGTATGGAGTGGTGAGACAGAATATTCACGAATGGAAAAGAAAATCAAAGAGCATCTCAGTACTTGGAAAGTCTTGCCTAAAAAAGAAAAGCTAAGAATGATTGACAATTATGTGCTTGGTTTGGATTGTGATTTCGAGGAGAAGAAAAATATTTCTGGAAATCTAAAAAGCGCAATTTTAAATCACTCACTAGGTTCCAATGACATTGTGTATGAAAACTTTAGAATCCTTCAAATCCATGTAAATTCTTCAGATGTTAGAAATGAAAAAAAATGATTTAAATAAAATCTTGATATAATAAAAATATGCCTTACACAAGAAAGTTTTTGAAAAATTTGTTAAAAGAAAATAATGTTTCCAAAACGTCAGACAATAAAATGTCGCTCATGATGATTGCGGTTGAGAACAACTTGATTGATAAAGATGCCATTTTGGAAAACTCGAAAGAGGTGAGACCAGTGGGAAGACCTAGAAAAAATGAGAAAAAAGAAAAGAAGCCTCTTGATCCTAAATATGTTAGACTTGGTTTAATTAGAAATAATCCTTTAAATTTAAAAATAACTCATGTTGATACTGGTGAGGTAGTGGAATACAAGTCTGCTTATGAATCACAGAAAAAGACTGGACATGGATGGCAGTACTTTGAAAGTAGAAATGGAAAAGTAGTAGATGGGTACAAATATGAGATTTCTGGAGTAAGAAGTTTTTAAATTCAATATAAGAATTTAAAAAATTGAAAAATGATATAAATAAAAATCTTGTTTTAATAAAATGGAAAACAAAACGGTGAAAGAATTAAAAGAAATTGCCAAAGGGCAAAAAATAAGAGGATACTCTAAAATGAGAAAGGGGGAACTTATAATGGCTTTGCAGCCTCCTAGAGTTGTCTCTGCTCCTGCTACTTTTCGTAGACGAACGACTGAGGCAAGACCGCTGCCTGAAAGACCTACCATGGTTAGGTTTGTTCGACCAGCTGTAAAAGTTTCTATAAAGCCTACAAAAGTTTCAATAAAGCCGGCAAAAGTAAGGTTTGTTCCTTCTGCAGTGGTAAAGCCTCCTATTGCTCCGAAACCAGCAATCATTCCACCAAGACCTGCAGTAAAACCTCCTATTGCTCCGAAACCAATTCATTTGCAAAAAAACATCCTTGATGAGCCTGTTTTAGATTTAACACCTGTCATAACACCAAAACCAGTCATTCCACCGAGACCTTCATTTTTTTCAAGTCTGAAGACAGCTTCAAAAAGTGTGGCGTCCTATGTTAAAACTAAGTTTGATGATGTTAAAGATTGGATAGAACCCTACGTTCCTGAAGTAGTCAAGGAGAAGGTAAGCAAATCAGCAAAACAAATCGATAAAAAGATAAAGTCTATCAAATCGCTTGTATCAAAAACAGAGTATAAACAGCCTGTACCAAAACCAATTAAAGTAAAGTTTAAAATGACTGAACATTCAGCGGAGGGTTCTGTGAGACAATTTTCTTATAGACCTTCTTCTCGATATACCGACCTTGCAACCTTTTTTAATTTGGTAAGAGAGTCTAGCATTCAAACCATGGAAGGGGAAAGAAACACCAGAGTAAGAATTATTTTAACGTGTGAAATGAAATCTGTAAGCATGATGACTGGTGAAGAAGTGACTCGGGAAGCAAGCTTTTCATCAAGATCAGAGATTGTTCTAGCAACTACAAATGTAAGAGAGCTCATGGGTGAAATGGAAGGAAAAGTCTTGGAAAGTAGTGTCAAATACAATGCTTTAGGATCTAATTGCACTATATCTAAGATTTTAAGAATGGACATTAACTTTACTGATTACGAGCCTATCAGCGGTTCTTCCTATATTGAGCTGCCTAAAGAGCTGAAAGACAAAAAGGCAATCATCAACATGGAAAACAAGGACGATCAATGCTTTAAATGGTCAGTCACTCGAGCGTTGAATTTAAAAAATAGAGACAACGAAAGAATTGATAAAGACTTGGTTCTAAAATCAGAAGAACTGAATTGGGAAGGAATGGAGTTTCCTGTCAAGCTTAATAAAATCAATAAGTTTGAGAAAAATAATCCAGACATTAGCATCAACGTCTTTGGGTATGAAAATAAAAAACTTTACCCTTTGAAAATATCTGACTTTGTAGATCGAAAGCACTGCATTGATTTGTTGCTTATTTCAAACGAAGACACTGACCATTATTGCGTGATTAGAAGTTTGAGTCGGTTATTATCTACACAAACATCAAATCATCAGCACAAAATGTATTATTGCAGAAATTGCTTACAAGGTTATGACCAGGAAGAAAAGCTTCAACAGCATCAACCTTATTGCTATGACAACGATGCAGTAAGAATCGAACTTCCTAAAGAAAGAACGACCGTTCATTTTAAAAACTATAACAAGTCTATGAGAGTTCCATACGTTGTATATGCAGACTTTGAAAGTTTCATCAAACCTCTTAACACTTGCACACCGAATTCGAAAGAGTCGTACACCAAACAATATCAAAAGCACGTTCCAAGCTCCTTCTGCTATTATATCAAATGCTTTGACGATAGACTTTACAAAGGAGAACCAGTCATGTACACAGCTGAAAGCGAAGAGGATGACGTAGCTCAAAAGTTTATAACCATGCTTGAAGCTGACCTTATAAAGATTCTCGACAAGATTGATATAGTAAAAAAGAAAGTGGTAACGGATGAGGATGAAAAGAATTTTGAGACTGCAACTCTATGTCATATTTGTGAATCAGATCTTAACAGTGACAAAGTGTGGGATCACTGTCATTTAACTGGAAAGTATCGAGGAGCTGCTCATAACAAATGCAACTTGAATTATAAACTTCCAAAATTCATACCCATCATTTTCCATAATTTGTCCGGTTATGACAGTCATTTGTTCATCAAGAAATTAGGTGGAAAGCTCAATTGCATACCCAACAATGAAGAAAAATATATCAGTTTCTCGAAAAAAATCAAAGTAAGAGAATTTATTAATAAGAAAGGTAAACTTCAGGAAGTATGGAAAGAGCTAAGGTTTATCGACAGCTACAGGTTCATGAGTTTCAAGTTAGAAGATCTAGCTAAAAATCTAAACAACGACCAATGCAAAAACGTTGCTCAATATTACTCTGGAGAAAAGTTTGATTTATTAAGAAAAAAAGGTATTTACCCTTATGACTGGGTGGACTCGATTGAAAAGTTCTCCGAAACGCAATTGCCTCCTATTGAATCATTCTATTCCAAACTGAATGATGAGGGAATAAGCTGTGAAGACTATGCGCATGCTCAAAACGTTTGGGATGTATTTGGATGTAAAACGTTTAAAGATTATCAAGAACTGTACAACATGTCTGACGTTCTGATACTTGCTGATATCTTTGAAAATTTCAGAGACGTGTGCCGTACCTATTACAAGCTTGATCCTGCTTGGTATTACACCTCACCTGGTTTGGGTTGGGATGCCATGTTAAAACTAACTGGAATTCGGTTAGAGCTTCTGTCTGATATTGATATGCTTAATATGATAGAAAAAGGGATACGCGGTGGAATTTGCATGATCAGCAAACGACATGGAACTGCTAATAACAAATACATGAGTGATTATGATCCTTCACAACCTTCGAAATTCATTCAGTATTTAGACGCCAATAATTTATATGGATGGGCTATGTGTAAGCCTCTTCCTTTTAGAGGATTCAGATGGATGACTGAAGAGGAACTCGCTAATTGGAAATCCATGCCTTGTATTCTCGAAGTTGATTTAACCTATCCCGAAAGCCTACACGATTTACACAACGACTATCCTTTAGCTCCTGAAAGACTAAAAATTAATAAAGTGGACAAGCTCGTTCCTAATTTAAACAACAAAGAAAAATACGTCATTCATCATGAAAACCTAAAACTCTATGAACGACTTGGATTGATCACTACTAAAATTCATCGAGGTGTCACCTTTGAAGAAGAACCCTTCATGAAACAATACATCGATCTCAACACTGGATTAAGAGCAAAAGCTAAAAACGAGTTTGAAAAAGAATTTTTTAAACTCATGAATAACTCTGTCTTTGGAAAAACCATGGAGAATATTCGAAAGCATGTTGATATTAAACTAATCACCACTAAAAAAGAAGTCTTGAAATTGTCAAGAAAGTCTAATTATGATAGAAATACCATTTTTGATGAAAACCTTACTGCAGTTCATATGAAAAGAACAAAACTCTTTTACAACAAGCCTGTTTACTTAGGACTAAGCGTTCTAGACATAAGCAAAACTTTGATGTTTGATTTCCATTACAACTATATCAAACCTAAATACGGAGATCGCGCGAAACTACTCATGACTGACACTGACTCGCTCATCTATGAAATCGAAACGAAAGATTTTTATCAAGACATTTCTGGCGATCTTGAAACCAAATTTGACACGAGCAACTTTTCTAAAGACCATCCTGCTATTGAAAACGCTGGGTTTAAAGTAGGGTTAAATAATAAGATTATCGGCATGTTCAAAGACGAGGCCGGTGGAAAACTAATTAAAGAGTTTGTTGGGCTTCGTCCTAAGCTCTACTCTTACAAAACCTATGAAAAAGAAGAGAAAAGATGCAAAGGGGTTAAAAATAAAGTCGTTCAAAAACACATCACTCATCAAGATTATAAAGACTGCTTATTAAGTGGAAATGAAAAGCTTGCAGCTATGAACGTTATCCGATCTCATCAGCATAACATTTACACCGAAGAAATCAACAAAGTCGCACTCAGCGCTAACGATGACAAAAGACACATCTTGCAAGACGGAATTCACACGCTAGCCATTGGACATTACAAACTAAAACCGTGCTTTACATTTATGGACTATGATCAACTCTTTGGTCCAGAACACGAGGTAGAGACAGATGCAAAAAGCTTGATCGCAGAGTGCAGAAAGATTATCGAGGAAAACAAAGAAATTTCAATTAAGTCAAAATGCTTGATCGCAGAGTGCAAAAAGATTATCGAGGACACAAAAAGGTAAGTCAACAAAAATGACAATTCGTTAGAATTCACAATTCATGATTGCAGAAAATTAAAAATACGACGCCATCTTGAATTCATTAACTATGGAAAACTGTCAATGCGTCAGAATCGTAAAAATACGACGCCATCTTGAATTCATTAACTATGGAAAACTGTCAATGTAGTATTAAGAAAATGTCAATGCGCCAGAATCGGCAATGTCTAGTAGTAACGTGTACAGTTGGTGATGGATCCCGTGTTAGTGAAAGACAACAGCTACTTATTTTGGGAAAGACTTAAGTATTAGGTGAAGCAGCTTTAAATGATGTTACACTTTCTTAATCATTAGTTCACAAAGCAAGATCAGCTAACAGAATTGAAGAAGTTAAATTAATTGAAAAAACTTGGATTCCACCTGAATATTTGGAAAATCATTGGGATGGAAAAACTTTCAAGCAAGCTGCTGGAAAAAAGGAAGAGCGACTTGCTGTGTATGCTGGGCCACTTCCTAAATTGCTAGGTACTCCTAAAATTGCTGACGGGACTGGTCAAACGTAATGTTGTTTAGTGATGAACCTAATTGATAAATGGCAATTAAAAACTTCTGTTGTTGCACTTGTCTATGATACAACATCTGCAAGCAGTGGAGCATATAATGGAGCTGCAATTCTAATTGAGAAGCAAATTGGTCGTTATCTACTCCGACTTGAATGTAGACATCATATTCCAGAGCTCTTTATAAAAACAGCATCCAATACTATTTGTGGTTCGAACAAGTTACCAAGAGTTAGTTGTTTGAATATTTCAAATAAGAATTTCATAACCTTAACAAGAATATAAAAGAACTTAGAGTGTGGGACTGGCCTCATGATCAAAATAGTTTTTTATTTCAACAAGCACTTGAAGTAAAGAAATGGGCAATGGATTGCTTGGAGAGGAAAACATTTTCTCGTGAGGACTATCACGAACTACTGGAGCTTACTCTTTTTTTTTTCGGTGGACATATTAAAAGAGGTTTCCGCATTCCGTATGTTGGTTCTGATCATCATACAAGGTGGATGTCAAAAGCCATTTATTATATAAAAATATACCTACTATCTCGTACTTTTGAACTTACTGATGAAGATGCAAGAAAGCTTGAGAGGATGGCTTAGTACATTTATCTTTTTTACGCAAAGTACTTTCTTCAATCTGCTATTACTTCTGCTGCTTTAGCTAATGACCTGCATTTCTTTTATTTAATGAGGAAATATAAATCAATCGACCTTGAAAATGCAGAGGAAACCATCAAGTCTTTTGAAAGACACCTTGGATACTTATCTGAGGAGCTAGTAGTCATTTCCTTGTTCGACGACTCTGTGAGTTATGCAGAAAAGACTATGATGGGTCAGGCACTTATAAACTTACCAAGACCTAAAGTATTTACTCCATATAAGCCGATGATTATTTGGCGCGACGAAGAAAAACTTTTTTTATTGTCTTTTATTGGCGAAAAGTCATGGTTGCTTTTTCATTTGTTAAAGTTAAACAGACCCCAACCAGTGGCGGATTAAGACTTTTCGGGGCCCGGGGCTATTTAAAAGTAGGAGGCCCCGTTCCACTAACAACGACAAAAATGAGTAAAACTAAGACTTTCTTAAAAACGCTATCACGGATATTTATTTATGTACAAATTTTATATTTATTTTATTGAACTAAGTTGAGTGATTTTTTTCTGCTTTTCTTCCCCGCAAAATCTGCAATCACATCGCTGAAATCCAAAGTTTCTAATAATTTTGACTCAATAGTTAATCTTGCTATATTACTTAAACGACTATGGACCATTGTTGATCGGTGCATGTTCTTAACTCTTTTAAGAGTAGAGAATGATCTCTCAGCCTCGCAATTTGTTATGGGAATAGTTAGAAACAAGCGATATGCTATATAAACATTTGAAAATACATCAATAATATCGGTTTCAACAATCCAATTTAAAACATGCAGAGGAATCAATGTGTTTTCAGTCTCAGATTTATCTTTTTTATGCAAAAAAAAACCCTGGAGGCTGCAACTTTAATAATGTTACAAATTGTTCTATTTCAAATATGAAACTATCTTCTAAATCATTTGAGTACACGTCTACAATTTTTTTCGCGCTAACTTGCAATTCCATGGTACTAATAGTTAACAGCTTCGATAGAAATCCAAATAACTTATTTACGTGGTTGTAACCATCACTTCTTATAGTTAATTGTGTCACAGGTTTGTCAATAATGACAAAAAATGTATTCACTCGAAACTTGTCGGATACGCTTAAAGAATCAACTTGGTTTTCTCCGTTGCTCAATTTTTTAATTACCTTTCTTTTGTTCTTATCCGAATAGTCTTTTTCAATAAACGAGCTAAGTTTTTTTTTGTAGAAGTAGTTGCGCTCCTTCGTTGTCAAAGACCGGAAAAAAATATATAATGCAGCGTTTTTGTTGACAGTTATTTTATTTTTGTGCTTTTGTTTTCAGACAGTTTAGTAAATTTAACTTTGGCTCTTTTAAGTTAATAAAAGATTTAATTTTCAGAGTTAATAAAAAAGCGAGGTATCAAGCTTATAGGAGACATCAAAGACAAATGTTTTGATCAAGTACAGAGAGAACAACTTGCTCAAGTTGTGGAAAAGCATTGAACCAGCTCTAAAGGTGCATATTTCTCAAAGAAATCAATTGAAATTAATTTTCAACAAACAAACAAATAAAATTTCATTGACGTTATTAATTGTATATTTATTAGTATTTCAATAAATCTTTGGTGGGATATGTACAAATAGTCGTAAATTAATAAAATTTTGTATAATTGCTTTCTAATGGTTAATAATTAAATTGTGTAAACCCCACTAAGTAACTATAACAATAAGTGAATAAAAAAGTTGCCCAACACTTGCGCAATCCGTTATTCTAACTTCCAATGTTTTGTGGGGATCTAAAAGTTGTCCTTAATTCAAATTTTTTTGTATTTAGGGTTTTTAGATCAAACTTTATTTCTGGTAAAAACCCTGATTAAAATTTCAAAATAAAGTTTAAAATGGACCACCCTAATATGTCACAGAGAAACATACAACATGAAACCTAAATGAATGATTCTAGCCATACATTACCTGATTAGAGAATCTTTTATTGAGATGTCAACGTAGTCTACCTGGAAACAAATCCGACAATTATAAGCAGTATTATTGCTGACGCGACACCAATTTTTGTCAAGCTTTGATAAATCTAAAATCTTTAACCGTAATATCATTGTGGGTAGTAACACCCAGGCCATTCAGTATTTGGTGGAATCGAGAGAGAGCTAAGAAAGAGACTTCGATAAGAGAGTAACGCATGAAGACTAGTTTACATTGCTTTTTCGTTCCTATCTTGTTTGTCTCGTCAGTATGCTATGTAGTTCACAAATGAATCAGTGTTTTTTAAAAGGGCTGATTTGCTCAAAACCCGTTTTTGAGAAAACTAAAAAAAACTCTTTATATCTTTTAATATTAAATATACAGAATTTGTGTAATATATTTTTAAAAAATATATGCAAGAGTAATATCTTAGTAGACTTTGATAATTGTTATAACATTTCGTTTGTTAATAATTAATTAATGAAATTTCGAAAAATTGGCCCTTTTAAAAAAAATCGAATATTCCGAAATCTAAACTGTTTATATTTTCCGCGTATTGCGGCTAAAAATACAAATCAGCTGGAGAGTGATTTTTTTAAAAAGGGCATATTTGAAACAAATTTGCCTTTAAAAAAAAAAAATGAAAAACTTTTAGGTGGCTTTATTTCTGTAAGAAGATAAAATTTAAACACATTTTTAACATAAATTGATGAAGCTATCATAGAAGGACACAAAACACACAAAAAATGAATTTTAAAAAAAATGTCAAATCAGCCCTTTTAAAAACACTGATTCAAATAAAACAGCTAATTTCATAGCCACATATCTTTTGAAAACATAGCAAGAACAATAATTGTAGTATCCTACTTTCTATAATTATTAACAAGTAATTAGTCTAAAGCAATCTGAATTTACACTATATTAAAATATAAATTTAAAATGTTTTTACATGATTATTAATATAAAATGTAAATGCAGTGGCGGATCAAGGGGGGCTAGGGGGGCTATAGCCCCGGGCCTCACAATTTTAGGGGACCCGATTCAAAGTAAATAATTTTTTATTAACTCTGAAAATTAAATCTTTTATTAACTTAAAAGAGCCAAAGCTAAATTTACTAAACTGTCTGAAAACAAAAGCACAAAAATAAAATAACTGTCAACAAAAACGCTGCATTATATATTTTTTTCCGGTCTTTGACAACGAAGAAGCGCAACTACTTCTACAAAAAAAACTTAGCTCGTTTATTGAAAAAGACTATTCGGATAAGAACAAAAGAAAGGTAATTAAAAAATTGAGCAACGGAGAAAACCAAGTTGATTCTTTAAGCGTATCCGACAAGTTTCGAGTGAATACATTTTTTGTCATTATTGATGTGATAATAGCTGATCGTTATAAAACTTTATTATACGTTTATATAATTCTTGTCATTATATACGTTTATATAATTCTTGTCATTAAAGTTAATTGATGTAAGTTATGAGTCAAGTCATACGCTATTTTTGTAGTTGTCGTATTTACATTTTATGACTTGACTAATAACTTAGTCAAGTCGTACGCTATTTTTGTACATAATTACGCCCTCGAGAATTTTTTGTTTCTGTATAAAAGTTGTAAAAGAATTGAATAAAAAACAGTAGAAAATAAAAGCAAACAAAGTTGTCGTATTCTACAAGCTATTTCGGCAGTATGGCATCCATGGCAAAAATGATTGGAAAATTTGATGGATCTGGAGATGTTGTAGTGTGGTTGAAAAAGATCAAGCTGGTGGGAGAGCTGCAAAAGTTGGGCGATCTTTCATTGATCATGTTATGTTTCTTAACAGATCCAAAGAAAAGTTCGATTTCAGTAAAGCTTTTATTTTTGATTCAGTAATACCAATACAATACAATAATATCACAAACTTAATATTTATAGTAAAATAGAAAGTTCCTAGAAAGATACAGAACATTCTGGAACGTTATTATATATCTAGAGGGTTCTATGGAAGATTCTCGAATGTTCTGTTGTATCTAGAAAGTTCTAGAATGGACCGTAACATCTCCTCGCCAGCTTGGTTTTACGGAGAGCAAGCGTTTTGATTATTCTTTGATAGGCATCTACTAGATCGTCTTGTTTTGATTGTTTTTTTATCTTGACCAGTCGGCTCACACGACAACAAATCGGGCTGTACTATTATTGACTCCTCCACCTCCCCGGAGTTGTAGCGATGCCTGAGTTGTTCAATATGACGATGCCAGACTAGACCATCAGGCTCTGTCTTCACTATGACAGATCGAGGACCGCATACTTCAGTGACAATAGCCGTAATCCATTTTGAGTTGTAATCATTACTTGAGCTAAAATATCTGGCATAAACCAAGTCTCCCACTGAATATTTTACAACTTTGGAAGAGTCCATAGATTGCTTTGATTGTTGTAAATGAACAGGGGATGGCAAAAGCAGATCGATTTGCGCCCGAATTTGTCTGCCATTGAGTAATTCGCTAGGGGACGATCCATTTGCTAAAGGAGTTCGGCGGTAGACCATGAGAAATTCCTGAAGAGCATTCTTAGGAGGTAGGTTTGATTTCTTCATGGCTTTTTTGAAAGTTTGAACTAGTCGTTCGGCAGCACCATTTGTGGCGGGGTGATATGGAGCACCTTTGAGCAGGACAATACCTCGACTATTACACCATTCTAGAAATTCCTGAGAAGTGAATGAGGAATAGTTATCGGTAACTAGAGCATGTGGATAACCGAAGTGTGCAAAATCTTCTTCCAGTAAATCAATGGTAGATTTGGCACTAATAGAAGACGTAGGATGAATACATGGATATTTAGATAGAGCATCAATCATGATAAGCCAATTAGTACCCATGAAATTGATTGCATGATCAAGATGTAGACGACTCCAAGGGCGTTCTGGTAGCATCCATGGATGGACTGCTGGTTTTGATGGAAGGTTCTGATTTTCCGCACAGGTAGTACACTGGTGTGCTAGATTAGTGATAGCTGAATCAATGCCTGGCCAATATACGGCAGATCGTGCGAGTTGTTTCATTCGTTGAATGCCGAAATGACCTAGTTGCAGTATCTTCAAGACTTGATCTTGAAGAGTTTTGGGGACGACAACACGTGGACCATAGAACAAGCATTTGCCTGAAACTGAGAGAGCTTCGGAAAGTTTTTGGAATTCCCGTATCTCGTCATTATTGTCGGATTCGACCCAACCATCTCGAACATTGCGAATAACTGCAGCGATGACAGGATCTTTGCTCGACTCGCGGACCAAGATATTCGGATCATGCATATTGATTTGACGACTAACGGTTTTCACCGCACAAATCATTAAATTTTCTTCACTACTTTCCTCCCCATCGAAAATGCGATCATGGTCAACCGGTAATCGACTGAGCGCTTCAGCGTTGCCGTGTTCAGCTGTCTTACGAAACTCGATTTCATAATTGTATTGGCTAAGAATTAAAGCCCATCGAGCCAGTCTATTTGCTGCCATAGCTGGAGTAGCCTTTGTTGGACCAAACAGAGCCAGTAGTGGTTTATGATCAGTGACGATCGTAAAACGACGACCAAAAAGAAATTGATGAAACTTTTTTAAGCCAAAAATTATTGCCAATGCTTCTTTGTGAATTTGACTGTAGCGACGTTGACAATCAGTCAAAATCTTCGATACATTTGCAATTGGACGTTCAGAGCCATCTGCTAATCGAAGAAACAATATGGCACCAATACCAACTTCTGAAGCGTCTGTTGCCATTCCTAACGGTTTCGAAGGATCGAAGTGAGTAAGAACTGAATCAGATGATAACAACTGTTTCACAGCTTCAAAAGCTGACTGTTGTTCGGATGTCCACTGCCATGGCACATCTTTCTTAATTAGACGATAGAGCGGGTCTAATGTCATAGACAAATTCTGAGGAAGAAATTTGCCGTAAAACTGTACTTGACCAAGAAAAGATCGCAGCGTATTAACGTCCTTAGGAACTGGCATAGCCAAAACAGCATCAACTTTGTTACCTTTAGCAATACCTTCCGAAGATATTATATGACCAAGATATTCGATCGAAGGACTACCGAAAATACATTTTTCTAGACGACAGCGTAGTCCGTTTTTGCTTAGTCGTTGTAGAAGACCACGCAAGTTGGAAATGTGATCGGCTGCGTTGTTGCCACTGACGAGAATATCATCGAGATAGACAGCCACACCAGGTAGATCACTTGTTAATTTATCCATTGTCTCTTGAAAGTACCCCGGTGCTGAAGTGATTCCAAATGGAAGACGTAGCTGAAGAAGTACACCAGTATGTGTACTGAGAGCCAGTCGTCTCTGAGAAATTGGACCCAAACGAATTTGATTATAAGCGTCAGCCAGGTCAATTTTTGTGTATCCATAACCGCCACGCAGTTTACGCAACAGGTCTTCTGGCAACGGCATTGGGTAGCGATGAGGTTCTAGCTGAGTATTAATGGAGACTGAATAGTCGCCACAAATTCGAATCTTTCGTTTTGTTTGTCCCGGAAGCGCGGTCTTTTGAATAGGAACCACAGGTGTACCTTCGTCGTTGAATTGAGTACGTTTCCAAACACCATGCTTGATACCAGCTTCGTAAGCGTCAACCAGATCTTCTTGAATAGCGAAAGGTACAGGTCTTGGACGGCAGAAGATAGGCTTGTAGTCAGGCTTGAATTTTATTTCAAGTTCAAAGTCTTTCAAACAACCCAATTCTGGTTTAAACAGGTCTGGAAACTCAGAACATAGAATTCTGCACCTTTGTTGGAGATCTGTGTCAGGTTTGAGATGCTCAAAGACCTTAGCAACAGTACTCTTGGATGATTTCTTAATCTTTTCATCAACTGAAAGATCAAGTAGTCGAATACCCGATCGGCCAATAAGATTTAGTCCAGGAACAGAAGTTACGTGGAACCAGATCTTGCAACAGGTTGTTGGAGCTTTAACTGATAATTCAACTTTCCCTAGTATCGGAAGTTGATGCTTGCTTGCTGACTCGAATTGTAAATCCGACGATTGAAGATGTGGTTTACCCAAACTTTGCCATAAAGTATGGGTGATGAAATTGGCGGGAGCTCCAGTATCGAGTTCGAATCTTATCGAATGCCCATTGATTTGGAGATTTTGTGTAATTTCATCATCAACATTGATTTGGTTGACTTGGCGAAGTGCTTTAGTCTGTCCATAAATGAATATAGGCTTGACCGTCTTTCGGGATTCAGCTTTTTTCTTGAAACAAACTGCTTCAATGTGACCATTTTTACCACAAAAATTACATTCGGCGTCCTTGAAACGGCAATTTTTGCGTTCATGGGTCGATTTGCCACAACTTCTACAAGCGGTTGACTCAGTCTGAGATTTGTTTTGTCGAGGAGCTGAGGATTTGGATTCCGATTTATGTTGCCCCAACTTATTGATTGGGAGAGACATCGGAGACTTTGAGGGATCAACGGCAGTTTCCTTGGCTACCTTGGCGGCCTCCTCGGTTTCGGTTGCTATTTCTACCGCCTTGGCGAAAGTTAGATCTTCATTTTTGCACTTGAAAAGAGCTTTGAGCACTGCTTCATTTTTAATAGAGCAGATAAAATGTGTTCGAAGAGCTTCATCCAGTGGATTTGTGATGTTAGCAAAGTCGCATGTTGCAGCCAATTGTCGAATTCGAGCAACCTGTTGTGGAATAGATTCACCTTGATTTCGACCAATGCTTGACCAAAATTTGAATCTTTCACGAACAAGAAATTTGGTTGGATTGTATTGTTCTTTCATGAATTGAGCAATTTGATCATACGAAAGATGGTTGACTGTCAAAGGAGTCTCTTGTTGGCTTGCAAGATTGCACAACTGTTTGTAGATGACTGGAGTTTGACAACTGAGAAAATAAGCAGCTTTGTTATTTCTTGTTATACCCCGAGCTTTAGCGAATGTTTCGAATCTTTCCTGATAGTCGACCCATAATTCAGCTGTTGAATCAAAAGCAGCAAAATCTTGAGTGACCTTTGATTCATTGTCTTCAAGCAGTTTGACAATGGCGTCTTGTTGCTCTTTGATTTGTCGCTGTTGTTAGGCTAGTTGTCGTTGACTAGCTTCTTGCAGCTTCTGCATTTCTGCCAATATCGCTACCAGAGTAGCACCGTGTTTTTCTTCCATGAGTAGTTTTTAGAAAATAGAGAGATCTTCGTCGCCAAAAATCTGTTATGTTTCTTAACAGATCCAAAGAAAAGTTCGATTTCAGTAAAGCTTTTATTTTTGATTCAGTAATACCAATACAATACAATAATATCACAAACTTAATATTTATAGTAAAATAGAAAGTTCCTAGAAAGATACAGAACATTCTGGAACGTTATTATATATCTAGAGGGTTCTATGGAAGATTCTCGAATGTTCTGTTGTATCTAGAAAGTTCTAAAATGGACCGTAACAGATCATTCCGTTGTTTCTTGAAGGCAGTGCGTTCGCATTATATGAGCAACTTGAGCAGAGCCAAAAAACTTCCGCTAAGGACATTGAAAAAGCCCTACTAGATGCATTTGCAGTTGATGGTTTCCAAGCTTACGAGCAGTTCAGAGATCGGAGATGGAATGACGGTGAATCTGTCGATGTGTATTTGGCCAGTTTACGTCAACTTATGAATTTGGCCGATATTGAAAGCGAAGAATTATTGCTAAGAGCGTTCATAACTGGATTGCCGGGTGAAATTTCAAAGCAGCTACGAGCACAAGTGAAAATATTTGGGATCAGTTTACAGGATGCATTGAACCATGCAAGAGTACTCATGACGGAAAAAACAAAAGAAGAGTATGTTTCAACAACCATCTCTGAGTTCCATAAAAATGTTAAGAAACCATCCGCTACTGATGTTATCTGCTACAACTGTGGCAAGTCTGGACATGTTGCTCGAATCTGTTTTTCGAAGAAACAAATTGTCAGTGATGGGATAAAATGTTTCAGGTGTGGAAAATCTGGACACATTGCAAGATTTTGTTTGTTGCATCAGGGAAACTCAAATGGGGAATCGCCAGCGCCAGCTGTTTCCCTAAACAACTAACGGCGCTTCCAATATGCACTGTGCAGGTGAACAACTTTGCTGGGAAAGCACTGGTTGACAGCGGATGTACCCGAACTATTATCTCAAACAACATGGCTCGGAAAGCTGGTGTTCGTATTAGAAGACATGATATAATGGTGTTGGCTGTTAATGGAGAAGTTGTGAAAACGGAGGGAGAAGCTGCAGTAACATTAATCATTGAAGGAAAAAAGCTCAAAACATTAGTAATGATTCTAAAAAGTGTTGTCAACGGTATTGATGCTATTATTGGTATGGATGTCATTAATCGCTGTGGAGGAGTGCACTTGTACAATGGAAAAATTGAATTTGGTTTTGTTTCAATTTATACAGAGAAACAAATTGTTGGTATAAATGACAAGGATTTTGATGCTTACTTTGATGGTACAAAGTGGACTGCTAAATATAAATGGAAACAAGGTCAACCACAACTGAGAAATTCTGTCGCGCAGTACAAGGTAAAACCCCAGTTGATACCTCAATTTAATAATGAGATGGACTTATGGGTGAAAAATGGCTGGTTGAAACCATGCAACAAAGAAGAAAAAAGTACAGAAGGGATTGTCCCGTTAATGGCTGTTGAGCAGGAAAATAAAGGAAAGGTACGACCTGTTCTGGACTTTCGCGAATTGAATCAGTACGTTAATTCGCATAATGCCACAAGTGATGCATGTGATGAAAAAGTTAGAAAATGGAGAACTCTTGGTGACAAATTTGCAACACTTGATCTTAGATGCGCCTATATGCAAGTACACATCGATCCGAGTTTGTGGGAGCATCAGAGGGTAATCTAAAAAGAAGAAAAATACTATCTTACACGTCTTGGTTTTGGGTTAAATTCTGCTCCAAAAATAATGTCTTCGATCTTAGGCAGCGTGTTGAATCTAGATGCAGATGTTAGTGAAGCAACTGACCACTACATTGACGATATAATTGTTAATTTGGAAAAAACATCAGTTGAAAAGGTCGTAAATCATTTGGCGCGTTATGGATTGGTAACCAAAGAGCCAGAGCAATGTGATACTGCACGAGTATTGGGTTTGCAACTATTTAGAAATGAAAAAAAGTAGCTTTGTTGGAAACGAGGAAACACCATTCCAAAGTCACAAGATATCAAAACTGAAAAAGTAACACGACGGAAACTTTTTTCGATATGTGGACACTTCCCAGCAAGCACACATACATTGGGCCAACGTTGGCACAACGTCGGAAGCGTTGCTTTATTTTATCACTTAAATGATAACGTCGAACCAAAGTCGGGCCAACGCACAGTGGAAAATAAAGGTGTGTTTCGGACCAAAAATCGATAACTTTTTTGTTACTAAAAATAGAGATTTGAAAATTTTCACAAATGTAAAGTAGTATATGACGCTTCTAATGAAATACTTTTTGTAAGAATTTTTTTGTAATACAATATTATAAAATAAATAAATAAAAATCAAAAACTTCAAAATTGGCAGTTTAATAATTTACACTTTAACATAATTCTTTACAAATATATGAAAATATCTTAAAGTTATTAGAAACGACGAAAAGTACATAAAATGCTTACCTACTAATTATAGAAATATTTAAAACAGTTTCTAAAGAACAATTTTTAAATAGTTGTTTTTATGAAATAATGTATAGGTATGTTAAAGGTACTATATCACAACTACATAAGGACTTTTAGTTCCTGAAATCAGTTCGTTGACTTTCAAAAGCTGCAGAGTATCTTCATCAAGTTCTTGCACATTTTTGTTATACGGTTTTCTATTGCTGGTGATGTACGGATCGGAAGTGTACAGAAGGGTATGAAATACATCCTCATTTGTAACTGATCGAGAACATTTTCTGGCATGATGAAGGCGAAATTTTTTATAATCCTTATTACGGGATTCTTGCGCATCTTCTGAAAGTTGACCGATAGGAAGTACTGCAAAATGCTTTATGATATTTTCTCCGTGAAGTAAGATTTTGTGTACTGAAGATGGCATATAGTACCATCCATAATTGGTCACATAGATTCGGGCAGTTTCTACAGCATAACTACCAAAACTTTCAGCATTTATCATAACACCTGAGGAGAGAGCTTGCAGAATTATGTAAAATCGCTTAATCAAATTTTCATCCACTCCAGTGATTTCAGCAGAGCAGCTTGCATTGTAAAAAAATCTTCTAGCAGTATTACCGTCATTGGTATTACCACTTACTTGTCTTGGTTTGTCAATGATCAACCCTAGCTCTTCACGAAAACGTTTCTGCACCAAGATCTTCTTCTCTTGCTTTAGCCGTTTTTTTTCTTCACTTGTGGCTGCCCATGTTTGGAAAGAAAGGTTGTAAGAAATATGTAATATCATTTCCATACAACGAATCCAGGCATGTAATGTAGACAATCCGTATTGATACGAACTTTCATTTTCAGGCCTAGAAGCCACTTTAGTCAAATCGTTCATTTGCCGTGGAGTAGCTCCACATATTGTACATGTAGATCCAGAAGGCGTATCCGTTAATACCTGAGCCACTTTTCCATCTATCATTGTTAGAAAAAGCTCATGTTTTACCTGAACACTTTTACCATTTTTATTAATTATAGACGGCCGCAAAAAGTTTATTTGGCTCTTTATTTCATCTACAACGGCTTTAGTTTTCTCGGGAGTCTCTTTGCAAAACTCTATGCATATAGGTCGACAAAAACGAACTGATGAAGGTGCCGGATTTTGCCAAACAACTGCGCCAGTTACTATATCAATTAGTTTGATAGGCACCAAAGAACTAGTAAACAAATTTGCATCAGAAACAAGTTCAGATTCCTCTGGAAGTTTCTGCTTGTATTGGCTTTGGCCAGAGGAACCATCACAGCCCCATTTACTATATAAAAGTAAATGTTTGAATTCAATACTGTACACGGAATCTATAGTCAAAATTCTAGCTACAGTGTGATCCAATAAATCTTGCAGTTCCAGAATTTTCGCATGTGTGTTCGTAATTGCAGAAAATGGTGGATAGCAGGTCTGTTTAATTTCTTGAATTTTACAATATGGTGGGAATATGGAACAGTTTCGTTCATTTGTCACCTTCCTCATGTACAAATATTGTGCTTTTGTTAAATCTAAGTCAATAAACACGCTGAGTGCTTCTTCATCCGTTAGCATATTTTTCTGGCTTGCGTTTTCCATAAAACTCGATATTATGTTTTTTTTGTCTTTATCAGCCATCCTTAATGATTCCACAAGTTTTGCTTCTGCTTCTTCTCCTATTGAACGCAACGCCTGAAGATATGTATTAAAGATGTGATCAAATCCATATTTCTTAAGTAACATGGTATTTTTTCTTTTTTTGCTGGATTCTGACGAATCTCCATAAGACACGCACGGTCTTCCGCGTTTTTCAAAAGAAGTAGATGGCGTGGAGTCGGTAATTGCCTCTTCTGAGTTAGGTAAAGGTACACACTATTCAGAATCCAACCAATCACTGTTCTTAGATAAAAAAGCATCCTTTTTCCGTGACGCCTGTATCCATCGTTTATTAAACGACGGAATAATGTGCCTTTGAATATCACTAATGATGAAACACAAGTTGTCCTCAGAAAGTTGATAATTTTCTTTTAAAATTATTGACAGTGACTCAACTGTCCTTCCTCCATCAATATAGGAAAGCAATAATTTACGTTTCGAACACTTAAAAGTTGTCATTTTAACAAGTCACAAAAGTAATGTACATAATATTCAATAGTCAAAAGTGTCGGTTTAATTTCCACTGTGAATTTGTTATACTGATATAAATGTTTCAACTCTTTATATATTGGCAGTGTACATTCACCACAAAATGAGTGTAAAAATACAAGAATGCCATGGTATCAATAAAAAATTGATAATAAATTTAAAAACATATACCAAGCTATTGTTATAAATTAACAAAATTTAAAACCACGATAAAAAGCGGTTTTCTGTTTTTTTTACTTTTATCACTTTTTTCTCGATAATTTCGGAAACCGCACGTTTCTGCAACTGATTCTTATACATGTTTTTAATAAACACCAAGGCTACAATACTATATTAAATTTAAAGCGTGGGGAAGCGTGGGTAACTGCCAAAAGTCTCAGTGAGCTTGAAGAATATTTTTTTTTTCATTTATTTTATTGTTCAAATAATTACTCCTAAACTGAACCATTTAAGTAAAAATGTATAATTTTCTTAAAATCTCCATAAGATGAGCTTTTCAAAAATGTATAATACTTTATATTTATTCCTAGAAAGTTTTATAAAAAATTAACTTTTAAAGTGATGAAGCGAACAGGTTTGAAATGAACATCCGCAAAAGTAATAAACAGTAGGGCTTCAAATCTTTTATTTTTACATAAAATTATGTGAAATTCCTGCATTATAGTAATGATTGACTATTAAACTATTAAATAAAATTGAAATATAATGACAGTAGCGACATCATAAAAAACATTTATGATATGCTATTGCTCCAATTTTCCACTGTGCAACGTCAGAATACGACTGAATTTTTGCTTTTTGAATTCGTTCAGTGTGTTACAGGTTTTAGTGTTTAATAAGTTTTCCGCCATTCTTAAAAAAACCCGTTTTTAGTTAGCTGTTGGTTATGCAAAGAAGTTGTAAAGAAATTATTCTAAAACAAAGAGATTGAATCACGAGAAGAAGTGGTCGTTATAGAACTCGGAAAGGTTGAATCATGAGAATATGTAGTCGTTAAAGAACTCAGAAAGGTTGAACCACGAGAAGAAGTGGTATTAAAAGAATCAAAAAAGATTGAATCACGCGAAGAAGTGGTTGTGAAAAGAAATCCTCTTTGTTAGAATCCAGTTTGTTAGAGAGATAAGGTACTTTATTTCCATTTTTGTGTTTATTTAACTTTAAACTAGTAGTTTACTAATTATGTAGCTACATAATTTGTAAATAAACTTTTTCTATATTAGAGATAGTAGAATTTTTTAATTTTGTATCAAGAACTTGAGTACCCTGTTTATTATCATGGCCTGAAGCAAGTTTGTGCTGCTTCACCAAATTCTCCTCAGAGCAGCACTGATTGCAGGAGAATCTACAAAATTGTGCTATAAAGCTTCTATTAGGCTACTATATCATGCATTAAGGCTACATTTTATGCTCTTATACTTGTATTTTATTCAAAAGATATGTTTCTTAATAAAAATTGAATTGACGAATCAATATTTGGACTAATCAATATTGATAGTAAATTTCTTAATGTTCTAAAAAAACTTTAAGTAATTTACTGTTTTTATATTTATGATAGGATGTAAAATTTGTAAAAGATGTAAAATGCTAGAATGTAATAATAGTAATAATAATAAATTTTTTGCTCTACACATACAATGTGGTGAGTCTAACATCTGTAGATGTTAAACTTTGACAGCTTTGGAAAAGTGTTCATTTTATTTTTCATTTTTTCATTACTTTTTTATATTTTTATTTTCTTTTGTTTGTTTTTGAAACAACCAAACTTGTTTTTGAAGACATTCACATTATCAGAGTTGATTATCTCTCCTGTTTAATTATTTCAATTGTTAACTGTTAGGTTTGTGAAGAAATTAAATGAACTGCTGAACTGCTTTTGCATTTTCTGAGTATGACGTCTTTTTATTGCATATTTAATTATTTTAGGAGGATGATTCCATTTAACTTTAACCATATTTTTACTTATTTTATAAAATAAAATTGAATTAAATCACCTCTTGCTCTTCTTATTTTTAAAGTAGTCAAGTTAAATTTTTTTTTAAATTTTGTTTTTTTGTATTAATAATGGTTTATAATATTAGGCTACTAATACTATACGATATAATTTAACTGGTACTAATAGTTTAGATGGCTGCTTCATATGCAACAAACAGAAGAAGAGTGAGAGAGCAAGTTGATAAGATATATAAGAAATTTATGGTGAAAGTTATCAGAAAAGTAATGTGTCTACCTGCAGTATTTCTAATGATTGTGAAAATGTTTGTTATGATGACAATTCATATGAGATTGATATTGACAATGATGAAGATAATTTTCCTTTTCAAATTCTTAATAATCACTATGACGATGATCAGGATGAACGCTATTTCACATCAGACTTAAAAAATTAAAGTGATCTGGATAGCAATCCTGATGAAAAAGGTATTATCGCATCTTTAGCTGAGTGGTGTGTTAATTTAAAATTTCTTTGTTTCATTATTTACTGAATGAAACTTTTGTTAAAATTTTTTTTTTCAGTTATGTCTAGTGAAGCATTTGTTTTGTAATTTGTCATTTGTTACCATATCCCTCTTTAACAGCTGTTAAAGAGGGATACGGTAATGTATTTTATATGCATTTGCAGCATTTTAATGGTGATTGGAATTCATATATTATTTGTATAAGAGAATTTTGAAGCATTTTACTTCTAGTTTTTGCAGTAAAATACTAATACTATTTTTCAATAATTTTTATTTAGATGTGGCATTAAAAAATGAAAGTGAAATATCAACAAATGTACTAATTATTTTTAAAAAAATATTTTGTCGCCATGTTTATGCAGGTAACACATCAAAAAAATTTTATGTTTTTATTTATAGAAATTTTATTTGTATATAGTGCTTATATCTTACATATGTTTGTTATTAGCTATTTTATTATTTAAATATAGATTTTGTATTTGATGTGTGTGTGTGCGTGTGTGTATGTGTGTGTACATACATACAAACATACATACATACATACATACATACATACATACATACATACATACATACATACATACATACATACATACATACATACATACATACATACATACATACATACATACATACATACATACATATATGCAGTGGCATAGGAAGATCATAAATGTTGTGGGGTGGGGGACTAAAACAAAAGTTAAGGGGGGAAAATCAAAATTTGAACGAAAAAAAAAAAAGGATATTTTAATAATTTGAAGAGGTTACACCCCCTCTATTATTACAAAAACAAAGCAATAATAAATTATTAGAAATCACTTTTAAAGACTTTTCAAAAATCCAATTAGCGATTAGTCCTCCCCTCTCCCTCCCGATTTCTGAAAAGTCTTTATTGACGAAACTTTGTGTAAAAAAATTGAAACTGATAAGTGTTTGCTAATAATATATATATAAATACAAAAATATATGAACACCTATAATTTTAGCAGTAGCTATGGCAATGCCTAAAGCTCATAAAACGAATGATGCAAGTTCAAAGATTTCTATCAAATTGTATAACGAGGAACATTCGAACGTTGTTGTAGTCTCAAGTGAAGTAAAGATGCAAGATTCGTAAGGATGCTTAGCAGTCGAGAAGAACGTTATTTTGTTTGAACATTTGTACAAATATTTTAACATAATTATGTTTATTACAACAAATATTGATTTTCTCTTAGTAATTGTTTAATTTAAGTTGGTTCATTAATCAATGTTTTATTTTCGTTCATCAGCGTCAAATTTTATTCTAACTTATTTGGACATTACATTTTATTCAACATTACAAAGAAGTAGTTACGCTTTACTTAAAGAAACAGTTACCCTTTAGTTGAAAAAAGTTACACTTTAGTCAAATAAATAGTTTTAATTTGATTGCAAAAACTTTGTTTTTGATTGAAAAGATAAGCACACCTTTTGAATCAAAATCAAAGTTTTTGCAAACAAGTAAAACTAATATTATTTGAATTATACGTTGGACCAACGTCAGAATGCGACGCTCGCCCAACGTCGATATCCGACGTTGGGCCAACGTTAACCCAACGGTTGGTTGCGACGTCGCGCCGACTATCAAATCCACGTTGGCTCGATGTCGGTTGCCGACCATCGACCAACGAATTTTTCGACGTTGATCCAACCTTGGGCCAACGTCTATGTGCTATCTGGGTTATTAGGTCACTATCCTGTTGGAGGTTGGCTCAGAATTGCCTGCAGTTTTATAAAACGACATAGTCAAGGAGATGCTTGGGATGATCTAATCGGAGATCAAGCTCAGTCATGGTTGATTGAAATATTGCGCCGATTGGAAGTTAGTGATTCTGTGAGAGGAAAATGGAATGCTGAAGGAATTCAAAATGGAGCGACATTGTGGTGTGATGCAAGCAGCATGGCAATGGGGGTTGCTATAGAATACAATGGCGTAATAATTGAGGATGCAGCCTGGCTTCGAAGTATAAATGATGTCATGCATATTAATATTGCTGAATTAGATGCTGTGGTGCGTGGGATAAACCTAGCTGCTAAGTGGCATATAAAGAATTTGTCAGTATTCACTGATTCAGTGACAGTTCATGGATGGTTAAAAAGTATGCTGACTGAAAGTCATAGGGTTCGATCAAATGGATTATCAGAAATGCTTATTAAAAGAAGACTTTCTCTTTTGCAAGACTTAATAAAAGAATATAATATAAACATCACATTGAAATGGATTCCGTCCTCCAAAAACAAAGCTGACGTGTTGACAAGAGTTCCAAAAACTTGGATAAATGAACTTTCACAAAAAAATACTAAAGAACTAGCTGGGGTAAGTATTGCTGAAGAAATTCGTAATTGTCACTCAAAGCATCATTTTGGCGTTAATCGGACAATGTTTACAGTGCAACGAAGACTTCCGCACGTATTAAGAAAAGACGTTGAAGAATGTGTTCGCAATTGTTGCCAATGTAATTCAATTGATCCAGCACCAGTAAAATGGGAAAATGGAGTGCTAGATGTACCAGACACATGGTATAGAATTGCTTGTGATGTGACTCACTATAAAGGGTCGCCATATTTAACAATGATTGACTGTGGACCAAGTCGGTTTGCAGTTTGGAGAAAGTTGCCGTGCGAAGATACCAAAAGTGTAGTAAATCAATTGGAATCCGTATTTAGGGAGCATGGCCCACCGCAAGAACTGTTGATGGATAATGGAGCGGTGTTTAAATCCAAAGAATTTTCAAACATATGTGAAAAATGGTGTGTAAAAAGGAAGTATAGATGTGCATATAGACCTTCAGGGAATGGGATAGTGGAGCGTAACCACCGCACAGTAAAACGAACAGCTGCGAGGGCGCAAATATGTCCGTTACTAGCGGTATTTTGGTAACTACTATAAAAGGAGAGTTCTGGCTCATTTCATAACATTTTTGATCTCCGTTTTGTATTTTCTAACATTTTTGATCTCCGTTTTGTATTTTTTTTGATAATTGAGGGGTGTGAAAATGTATTGATCTCCGTTTTGTATTTTTTCGATAATTGAGGGGTGTGAAAATGTTTTGATCTCCGTTTTGTATTTTTTCGATAATTGAGGGGTGTCTGTAAAACGTTTTTTCATGACGATCACGTCATGAAAAAAGTTTAATGGGTGTAAAGGTGTTTAAATCTTGCGCGAAAAATTTCTTTTTTTCTTTGTTCATGCTCTTGTTCTTGTTTTTCTTCGAGAATGGACTTGTACAGTTCAATTTCGCGGTAACCTAAACCTTTGTCCCTTAAGTATTCAATGAATTTAATGCTTCTGATTTTTCCATCGTCGTTTCGCAAGATTCTCGTTTTTCCGTTCATTTTTATTTGGCCAAGAAAAAAAATTTTTTCACAAAATTAAATTTAAAAAAGGGATGCTTGAGAATGGGGAGTTCGGTCCGAGAAGCAATCCGGAACCGATGGATTCGTAACCTTTTCCGCTTTTGATGTAAAGACCGTCTCTGACGGAGCCTCCTTTGATCCAGGGTGTTAAAAATAATCCGTTTCCTCTGTGAGTGCCCATTTTCATTCCGTGTCCATTTTTTTTGACGTAAACGACACCCCTTCCTGAAATTTTATCAATCACAGTGGACCCAAGCGAAGAGGCAGCTCCGCCTAATAAACCAGTGGCAACAAAGGGAGCGGCTCGAGCAGCAAGCATTCCCAATAAAGGTAAAAGAGCTCCGATGAATCCTCCTTTGACATTTGCGTTGTGTTCCACTTGAGTCTTGCTCATTTTAATGGTGACTCCAACTCCTCGATGGAGAGCGTCCAAAATTTGTTGGTGTTGTGTGTGTGTCACAAGCAAAACGTCGTTTCCTTGGAAATCCTCTCTTGAAATCCGGATGCTAACGGGTTTTCCTTCCATCATGGATTTTTTTATTTTTTCGATCTGTCCCTGGGACACATTTAATTTGACACGAATGTAATTGCTCATTTTTTAAAATGCCGGAAAAATATATTTATTTCACTTCTCGAATGTGATATCGGATCGTGATGTCCTCTCCGCGAAAGTCGATTAAATTTCCGTTTTGATCGACAACGCGTGTGATCATCGTGGAAATTTCAGGTACCTTGACAGGGAGGTAGACCAAATGGGTGGGTCTTTCGATGATTTTGAATCCAGGACCGACCGATGGGTAAAAGGAGTAAATGCAATTGAGTTGTGAGCCGTTGATGTAGGCTGATCCGATAACGTTGTTGACGATTCTGATTGTGTTGACGCTTGAAATCCTGACAATATCGTCGGACTCGTATTCTGAATTGGAGTCCAATTGTCTTTTTGTGAATCCCAAAAGAGAGGCGATGCTGTTTTCGACGTTCAGGTCCATCAAATAAATTACTCCGAGTTTGACGGTTGATTTTAAAGTGTTTGAGTTGGATCCGATTTTGATGTTTTCAGGTGAGTAGCTGATCTTATTCGCAGCGACGTAACTTGCGCTTTGTGACGCGTAATTTTTGATTGTGTTTGAGACGGTTTTTTGCAAATAATTGTTGATGTCGATGATGTCGTAGCTTCCTTCTGGAATGACGACGTTTTCCCAATTGACACCGTTGGTCATGCTGTACCTGAAAGAATTGTTTTTGCTGGTGATGTTTGGAAAGCTGTTGTACGTCTCCAGGCCTAGAAAAGCCATCTCGTAGGTTTTTTCTTTTTCAAAGGCGATTTTGTCCAAAAATTCTGTTATGATTACGTTGGAATTTCCATCCACGTCGATGATGATGCCAGACATTTTTTTTTAATGGATGAAAAATTTTTTTAAAAGGATTCTTTCGGAAAATAAAAATCGTCGAATCCGCTTCGATATTTTCCCTCGTATTTTTTTGAGGTTAAATCGATGACGGCAAATCCGTGGTGTTGAGACCAACAACGCTTGCAAAATTTTTTGAATTCTTCTTTTCCCATGTCGCTCGAAACGTGGTCTCGAAAAATGTGGTCCATATTTTTTTGAATCTTGAGGAAACAGACAAATGAAATTGGTGTTTTCTCGGATGGTTTGTCGTGGGAGCATGAAGTAATTTTGAGCGAAGTAGAAGCAGTCGACGTTGGAGTGTCTTCCGCGGATGTAATATTTTTCGCACTTGTTTTGCTTGGTTAATTGAAGGTCGTCAAAGATCATCAAATTGTTTTTTGTTGAATCGAGGTCTTCAGGTTCAGGAACATCGTCAGCCGTTTCGAAAAATTGACAATTCATGTCCTCGGTTTCGGAAAAATTTTTTGAAAGGTCGTTAATGACGCATTCTGGGTTTAAATTCAATTTTTCCATTTCGTTTTGCACCTTGAACAAATCGAGAATGATCTTTTTTGGCAAATTTTTTTCGAACGAGCTTTTGAGTATTTTGTACTCGGGCTGGAAAAGAGATTTCCCAAAGACCTGCAAGTGGTTATAATCCAGCCATCCAGGCTTGAGCAGCAAATTGAGAAGCAGCGTTGTTTTTCCGCAACCGGATTTTCCAACGATGATTCCTCGAATGCTTCTCGGCAAAAGCGGGTTGTTGTCTCTTTTGCTTTTTCCAATATTCCATGACAAATCGGTCACTTCCATTTTTTTTGTGTTTAAAATGTACTGCGTCAAATGCAAAAGAGAAACCGAAACCATTCATTTGAGAAACGAGATCTCAAAAAACAACAGAAAAATGCTCAAAGGAACTTGCGACTCTTGCGGAACGACCAAATGCCAGTTTGTTTCTTCACATGCGCTCAAAGAATCATCTTCGCATGGATCATCTTCAACAAAAGGGGGAGACTTGGTCGAATCGATCAACAATTTTTCAAAAAAAATAAAGCTTCCGTGGGCAAAATTTCCAGGAGAGATGCACATTCCAGGAATGAATTTTGCAGGACCTGGCACAAACCTGGACAAAAGGCTAACATCAACCGACATGTATCAGGAGTGGAGCAAACCGGTGGACAGAGTGGACAATGCGGCATATCACCACGATTTGGCATATAAATATTTAAACGACATTAAAAGCAGAAATTTGGCAGATCAAATGATGCTTGAAGAAATGAACTCCATTCCAAACCCCACTCAAAAAGAAATAAGCGAAAGAAAGATCATCGAGCCCATCATCAAAGCCAAAGCCAAATTCGGATTAGGCGTCTCTGCGAATCCAAAGGGCTCTAAAAAAAAAAATTTTTTTCAAGTTTGAAATGGACGGACCAGCTTGCAGAGGAGCTTCACAAACCGGTCATTCGTCATTTTAAAAAAAGAAAAGTGTTTGTGAACGACATCGACGAAATATGGGCTGCTGATTTGGTTGACATGCAATCGTTTTCAAAGTTCAACAATGGTGTCAAATATTTGCTCATGGTGATCGACGTGTTTTCAAAGTATGGGTGGATCGTTCCGTTGAAAAGCAAAACGGGTCTTGAAGTGGCTGAAGCGTTGAAAAAGATTTTTGGTGAAAGAAAGTGTGTCAAAATGTGGGTGGACAAAGGAAACGAGTTTTACAACAAGCACGTGAAAGCGTTGGGTGTTCAATTGTACTCCACTGAAAACGAGGAAAAAAGTTGCGTCGTCGAGCGATGGAACAGAACGATGAAAGAAAAAATGTTTAAATATTTTTCAGCCAACAGCACCAACCGATACATTGATGTTTTGGACGAAATGGTGAAAAATTACAACAGCACAAAGCACTCGTCCATCAAAATGACACCGATTGAAGCCAGCGAGGAGAAGAATAGAAATATGGCCTGGATGAATCTGAATGGAAAGATGCCAAAAGAAAGATCAGAGCCGAAACTTTTAATGGGAGACAAAGTGAGGATCACAAAAAAGAAGCCCCATTTTGAAAAAGGGTACACGCCGAGATGGACTGAAGAGGTTTTCACAGTGTCCAAAGTTCAGCGAACGGATCCATCCACGTACAAGATTGCCGACGCCAACGGTGAAGACATTCCAGGCACTTTTTATGAGCAGGAGATGCAAAAGACTGATCAGAGCATATTCAGGATTGAAAAAATCGTTCGCCGAACAAAAAGCAAATCACTGGTCAAATGGAAAGGATATCCAGACTCGTTCAACTCATGGGTGAGAAATGATGAACTGATCCGTTTGAAAAAAACGAGTTAAAAAAATTTTCTTTTCTTATTAAAAAGATGAATTTCGTGACGGTTGGAAATTTTGACGAGAGCAAATTGTCGGTTGGAGAGGTTTATTCCGCAACCAAGCCCATTCAGTTCCAAAAGATTCCGCTTTTTTATGAGTACCCCTCTGGGAAAGCACCTTTCATTTTGAGGACACCCGTTTTGTTTTCTCTGGGTGTGTTTGAGAACTGCAACTTTGGAATGAAAGAGCTGGAGGGATATTCCATGTCCTTTCTCGGTTTCGACGAGAAAAAAGGGATGAGCGAAAAAGAAAAAAAGTTCATCGATGTGATCGAAAAGGTATCAAAATTTCTTCGCAAAAAAGTCAAGGAAATGACTCCCACTTTGAAAAAGGGAGGGAGAACAAAGAAAATAATGACAGAGGACTTGTCCATTTTGAAAAAGAAATCCGATAATCCGAATGAATCGCCCATTTTTTTCGGAAAATTGTTCACAAAGAAAAACGAGGAAGGAATTGAAGTGTCTTCTTTGTTTTTCAAAAAGAAAGCGAAAGAGCTGGTGAAGGTGAGTCCTTTGGAATATGTTCGGCAAAAGTGCAACGTCGTTGCCTCTTTGAGAATTGAAGGTGTTTTTGTGGGAGCACAGATCGAGTCCATTCAGGTTAGAGTTCCAGAAGTGATCATTGCGAAAAAGGTGTCTTCAGTTCAAAGCATCATGGGTGACGATTTGGATTTGGGTGAAATGGAGTCTGACGAAGAGATGTGAAAACACGAAAAAATGGAGTCTGACCAAGAGATGTGAAAACACGAAAAAAAATGAAAATAAAATGAGTTAAAACATTTTCTTTTCATATTAAAAATGCATGCCCCTCACAAGATGTACAAGAATGTCGCGTCAGCAGAGAAGCACGTTGATTCGAACCTGGACATCTCGAAAATGTATTTGGAGCACATGGATGGCAGGATCAAAGAGTTGGAGCGATTCAAAGAGTCGGACCGGACCAAAAATTTGGAAAATTTGGTTGACAGGATCAAAGAGCTTGAAAACCTGGTGGAGACAATCAAAAACCTGCAAAAAAAGACATCGCAAAATATTGTTGTGGCAAAAAAAGAGTTGGATCACCCAAACTGTTTTAACATAAACGGGCACCATGAAATTTTTGCTCAGAAGGACATTAAATTTTCAGCTCTTTCTCTGACGACAATATCGTTGTCCGTTGGGTTGAGTTTTGACAGAGGCATCGCTGTCGTCACTTTGATGAACAAAATAAGTGACCAATTGAACTTCTTCAAAAACGATGTGATTTTTTCAGAGTCTGTGGATGACGTCGTTTTGGATGTGAGCAACAACAGCACCAATGACATCATTGTCAAAAAAGGCGAAATGCTTTGCAAAATAAATCACATCGATTCGAATTAAAAAAAAATCCGTCTTTGTTAAAAAGATGGAGATAATCAAAAACACTGAAAAAATTTATCCGACTCTTCCAACAGCTCCGACGGATGGAGGTCACATTTACAGGCTTCAAAAAATAAGCGAGATCCAAAAAGAAATGGAGGATGAAAAAGTGAAGAGAATGGCTTTGAGCAAAAAGTACCATCGAGTGTCGAAAATCATTCGTTTCGCTGACGATGGGCTGCAAACGGTGTGAATTGCTTTGGGGATTACTGGTATTGCCCTTTTGTCAACCGTCGTTGCCACCCCAGTTTCGATTGCGTGCGAGGGGATTGCGGTCGGAATGGGTGCTTTGTCCATTTTCGGAAACCAACAAAACAAAAAAATGATGTTGAACGCTGAAAAGCACGAAAAATTAAAGGTTCTTTCCGAGTCAAAATTGAACACGATTGGCGATCACATTTCAAAATCGCTCATGGACGGGTTTGTGAGCGATTCCGAATACGAATTAGTTCTCAGCGAGCTTCAAAAATTTAAGGTCATGTCCGAAGAAATCCGGACAAATGCAAAAATCAGCATTGACGAATTGACCAAAGAGACGTTGATCCAAAAAGGAAGAGAAGAAGCCATTCAAGCATTTAACAACATTTTCAAAAAGTGAACGCAAACGCAAACTCGTTTGTGTTTAAGTTTTTTTTCTCAGTATTTTAAAAATGGAGTTCTTTAAAATACATGACCCGAAAGAGAGAGATGAGATTGTCAAAGAATACATGGCCAACCGTGAAAAGCTTTACAATGAGAGCCTCAACCGGAACGTTTCAGATGTGAGTTACCAGGCTGATTTGTCAAAGTTCTTCAAGCCTCTGATCGAGAGCAACGAAAAGGTGCAAAACGAGCTGAAGAGCATTGCATACAAAGAAGTTGACAACACTCCACTGGCTTTGACTTATCCAGAAAGCCCATCTGAAAGCTTAAAAGGTGTTGAAAAAACGTTTGGAAAAATGAATGTGGGAAACATTGCTTTGGAATATTTGTCGAAATATGCAGCCAAAAAATTTTCTGCAGATCGAGTTTTTGGGATTCACGCAAAAGAACGAGGAAAAATGTTTATTGGAAACAAAGAAATTTTCATCGATGAAAACGACATCATTATTGATGGAGAAAAGTACAAGGGGACGATTGGTTTTTGGGAGCTGATTTCAAGATCCAGACCTGATATGACAAAGGTAACAAATGAGGACTTGGGAAATTATGAAAAAATACTGGTCGAAACACATGCGATGGAGAGAGAAGGGAGACCTACCGTTCGAGCTTCGAGAAGCGAAAAGTGGGAAACAATTGTTTCAAAAATTTGGGAAAAAAATTACACAAAAACGAGGGGAACAAAAGGTCGTGGAGTTATCATTCTTCCGAGCGATCCAAATGCTCTGGTGCAGCGACTCAGTTTGAGCATCGCCGCTGGTCATGCTGGAAATATTGCATCGAGAAACGAAGCTGTTGCCATTTGTGACGAGCTTTTGAGGCAGGGGGAAATCAACAAAGAGGAATATCGATCGATTCAAAAATTCATCGAGTCGTGAAACACGAATTAAAAAAATTTTCTCATTTTAAAATGCTCATTGTGAACAACAGAAGATATGTGAGAAAGAACGTGGTTGGAGGAGGAGGATTCGTTGACACGTTTAAAAATTTTTTGAGGAGGATGGCAGCCTCAAACGCATCGAGATCGTCTCTTCATTTATTGAGAAAGGCAGCGGCAAGCGAAATTGGAAGAGAGGCCATCACCGCAGCCAAATCTGCAGGAAAAGAATTGGCCACTTCTGCCGTTTTGACCGCCAAAGACGTTGCCATCGACAAAGGAAAAAAAGCGATCGAAAAAGTTTACGCCAAGACAGGGACAGTGAATCCGAACCAATTGGTCAATACGATTGCAAACGAAGTGGCAAAGGTTGATCCATACACATATATCAATCCAATGGAAGAGCTGCACAAAAAAATGTTTGGTTCGTCCATTCGTCCAAAAAGAAAAATGACGAAAAAGAATGCGACCAGAATTCAGGATCTCGTCAAAATGGGGAGCGGGCTCTTGATTGCGTGATTTTTTTTTTGACGCAGGATTCACAAACGAATTAAATTTTTTTTCCTCATTTAAAAAAATGATAAACACCGACAGATTGAGAGTTGACGAAATGCCCGAGTACGAGACCGGCATTGAAAAAGTTGATTTTTTCGAGTACCTTCCAACAAACCTCGACTTGAATTCTTCAGGATCAATTGTCTTTGAGATTGATTGTCAGTCTGTTCTGACAGTTCCATCTGATGCTTACATCCTCGTTGAAGGGGTTCTGAAAAAAGCAGACGGAACCGCTTACGCAGCAGCAGACCAGATTGCTCTGGTGAACAACGCCATCATGTATTTGTTCAGCGACATCACTTACGACTTGTCAGGACAGCAAGTGGAAAGAGTCATGTATCCAGGTCAGGGAACAACCATGCTTGGATTGCTGAAATATCCTTTCGGTTTTCAGCTTGCCGATGGTTTGAAGCAAATGTGGTACAAAGATACTTCAAACGCCACCGGAAACTCTGGATTCATCGTCAGACGAGACCACTTATTTGCAGACACCACCTCCATTGGCGCATTTTCTTTCAGGATCCCTTTAAAGCATATTTTTGGTTTTTGCGAGACATACAACAAAGTCGTTTACGGATTCAGGCACACCATAACCTTCACAAAAAAAGAATACGACGACGCCATTTACAGAGCTGGGACTGTTGGTGCAGGAGCGATCGACATCAAAAAGTTCAGACTTTTCATGCCAAGGCTTGAGCTTGATGTTTTGAAAAAATCCGAGTTTTTGAATTTTATGACAAAGAAAATCACCGTTCCAGTTGCTTACAAAGCAAACAAAGTCGAAAGGCAAGCCATTCCAGCGGGTCTCACAGAATTCACTTGGACCCTTGGAAGGATCACGGACAAAAGCGTTCCGAGATATATCGTGTTTGGTCTTCAGACAAACAGAGGGTCAAGTCAAACCACAAATCCAGCCGTGTTCGATCATTGCGACATCAGCAATTTTTTCGTGACCGTCAATGGGATCAAATATCCGAATTACAATTACGACCTGAATTTTGGAGAAAAGAAAATTGTCATGGCCCATTCCGACGCGTTCTTGTTTGATGAAAAATATTATGGCACAAACGAGCTTGTTTGCCAATCCGGTTTGACTCTGCTTGAATATAAAAATTTGTATCCGTTGTTTTTTGTCGACATCAGCAAGCAAAAGGAAAGAGTTGTTTCCGAAACGGCTGAATTGGTTGTCAACCTAAAGTTCAGAACGGCAGTGCCAGACAGCACCGTCATTTTCGCAGTGATCGTTTCCGACAGATTGACGCAATTTGTTTCAGACGGAGCAAACATGAGCGCTGTTTATTAGATCAAAAAGACCGTCATGAGATTCTTGACAAAAAAATTGATTTAAAAAATTTTTTCTTTTTAAAACAAAAACATGAGACTCACAAAAAATTATCTGAAAAATTTGCTGAGAGAAAATGGCGTCACAAAAACCTCAAACAATTTGTTGACTTTGCTGATGATTGCGGTTGAGAACAATCTTGTGAGCAAAGATTTGCTTTTGGAAAGTGCAAAAGAATTCAAGTCGGTGGGTCGACCGAGAAAAGAAAATGCGACAACGGAAAAATCAAAAAAACCGATCGATCCAAAATACGAGAGGCTTGGTTCAATTCGAAAAAAACCTGTGTCTGTGAAAACGACCAACATCGAAACCGGGGAGGAGGTTGAATATGGATCCCTTTACAAAGCGATGAAAATGACAGGTCATGGCTGGAGATATTTGGAGCGCAGAGATGGAAAAGTGGAGGATGGGATCAAGATTGAGATTTTAAATTCAGAAAAGCTCGAAAACCGAAAAAAAAATCAAAGTCCGACAAAATGAAAAAAAATTTTTCAATTCTCGCAAAAAAGAATTGAAAGAATTGATTTTGAAAAAAAAATTTTCTTGGCCAAACAAAAATGGAAAGCAAAATGCGAAAAATCGGAAATCCCGAAAAAATAAGAAAAACCAAAAAAATTGAATTTGAGTTAAATTTTCTTGACAATAAAAAAATGGAAAGCAAAATCGCCAAAGAAAAAAAAGTTTCGATGGCAACATTGAAAAATCAAGCTCGAGACAGAGCGATAAAAGGATTTTCAAAAATGACGAGGGAACAACTCGTTGAAGCCATAAAAACAACAAGACCTGTCATTGGTCATCCTCGTAGACGAACGGCAGATGTGAAGACTGCTCCTCGTTCTATTGCTCAAAGCCCTGTTCCTGCTACGCGTCCTGCGATTGCTCCGCATCAAACTGTTCAAAAGCCTGTCATCGCTCCGAAACCAGCTCTTCCTCAAAAACCAGCTCTTCCTCCAAAGCCGTCATCACAATATATGCTTGACGCTCCTGTTCCAGATTCGTCTCCTGTGATGGTTCCTGGAGTTTTTTCAAGTTTTTCGACAGCTGTGAAAAATGCGGTCGTCAACAGTTTCAACAGCTTGCTTGAGTTTGTTGATCCTTTTGTTCCAGAGGCTGTGAAGAAAACAGTGAGCAATGTGGGGAGCGAAGTGAAGAGAAAAATCGAATCTCTCAAAATAAGAACCCTCAAATCAATTGTTCAAGGAACAGTTTACAAACCACTCAAGCCACTCATTGATTTTCATTTGACCGATCACGCGCTGAGACATGTTGCCAAACAATTTTCACATCAAGTCAAAGGAAACCAAAAGGACGCTTCAGACTTTTTGAATTTGGCAAAAGACGGCGTGATCAAAATTCTTCAAGAGAATAAAAACAAAAAAGCGATCCTCGTTTTGACAATCGATATGGAGAGCGTCAGCCTTACAACTGGAGAGGAGACGCATCGAATCGTTCCTTTTTTGTCAAAAGCTGGGATTATTTTGGAGTCGACGGACTTGGGAAAATTTTATGAAAAAGCAAAAGAGGAAATCCTGGAAAACATGGAAAAATACAACAAAATGGGCTCGAATTGTACAGTGTCAGCCATCTTGAAAATGGACATCAATTTAATCGACTACAGACCCATCGGTGGTCGGTCGTATATACCTCTCGACGATTTTCTGTCGAGCAAAAAAGCAATCATCAACATGGTGAACGAAGGCAATGAATGCTTCAAGTGGAGCGTCACCAGGGCGTTGAACATGAAAGAAAAAAACGGAGAAAGGATTGACAAAGTCTTGATCGAAAAATCAAAAAAAATAAATTGGGAAGGGATTGAATTTCCTGTCAAACGCGATCAAATCAAAAAATTTGAAAAAAACAATCCAGAAATCAGCGTCAACGTTTTCGGTTACGAAAAAAAATACATCTACCCTTTGCAAATATCGAAATGCTTGAACAGAAAGCATGAAATCGATTTGCTGCTCATTTCAGACGGAAAAACAAATCATTATTGTCTGATCAAAAATCTGAGTCGACTCATTTCATCCCAAGCATCCAACAGAAACGGGAGAAAATATTTTTGCAGAAATTGCTTGCAGGGGATGAAAAGCGAGGAAGATCTTTCAAAGCATTCAATTTATTGCAGAGAGCACAGTGCGGTTCGAATGGATCTTCCTCCAAAAAATTCGTTCATGAAATTTGAGCACATCGAAAGGTCGATGAGGGTTCCATTTGTGGTTTACGCGGATTTTGAAAGCTTTGTCAAACCGATGGACTCGCGCGAACAGAACCCAAACCAGTCGTACACCAAACAGTTTCAAAGACACGTCCCGAGTTCTTTTGCCTTTCACATCAAATGTTTTGATGAAACCGTCTATGATGGCGAACCATCCATTTCCGAATCGTCAAACGAGAACCAAGACGTGGCTCAATTTTTTGTTGAAAGTTTGGAAAAAGAAATAAAAGAAATTTTTGGGAAAAACTTGAAAAAAAATATGGTTTTCACAAAAGACGACGAAAATAATTTCAAAGAAGCCACCGTTTGTCACATTTGCGAAGAAAAAATTCTCGATGCAGAAAAGGTGCGCGATCACTGCCATTTTACTGGAAAATATCGAGGAGCAGCCCACAACGAATGCAATCTGAAATGCAAAGTCCCAAAATTCATTCCGGTCGTTTTCCACAATCTGTCAGGTTACGACAGCCATTTGTTTATCAAAAAATTGGGTGGAGAAATAACCTGCATCCCATGCAACGAGGAAAAATACATCAGCTTCTCGAAAAAAATCAAAGTGGGGGAATACATTGGGAAAGACGGAAAACCGAAAGACAAAAAAATTGAATTGAGGTTCATTGACAGTTTTAGATTCATGACCTCCAGTTTGGATACTTTGTCGAAAAATTTAAAGCCGGAAGAGTTCAAAAACCTATCAAAATATTTTGAAGGAGAAAAATTCGATTTGCTTCGAAAAAAAGGCGTTTACCCTTACGGTTGGGTGGATGGATTCGATAAATTTCAAGAAACGCAATTGCCTCCAAAAGAAGCGTTTTTCTCAAAACTCAACCACGAGGGAATAAGCGACGAAAATTACGCGCATGCGCAAAAGGTTTGGGACATGTTTCAATGCAAAACGTTCAGAGATTATCATGATTTGTACAACGTGTTGGACGTTTTGATTCTGACCGACGTCTTTGAAAATTTCAGGGACATTTGCATGGAACATTACAAGCTCGATCCAGCCTGGTATTACACATCTCCCGGGTTGGCTTGGGACGCTTGTTTGAAAATGACAAAAATAAAATTGGAATTGTTGAGCGACCCAGACATGCTTCGAATGATCCAAAAAGGAACCCGTGGAGGGATCAGCATGATCTCCAACCGGCATGGAAAATCGAACAACAAATACATGGGCAACTCGCACGATCCAAGCCAACCATCAAAATTCATTCAATACTTGGACGCCAACAACCTGTACGGATGGGCCATGTGCAAACCTCTTCCCACTCACGGTTTCGAATGGATGACAGAAGACGAACAGTCTGATTGGAGAAAGGTTCCATGCATTTTGGAGGTTGATTTGGATTATCCGGAAAGTTTCACGACGAGCACAAAGATTACCCTCTTGCCCCTGAGAGAATGAAAATTGGAAAAGTGGACAAGCTCGTTCCAAATTTGAACGACAAAAAAAATTACGTCCTCCACTGCGAAAACCTGAAGCTGTACGAACGATTGGGAATGAAAATTTCAAAGGTGCACCGAGGCATCAAATTTGAGCAATGGGATTGGATGAAGCCGTACATTGACTTCAACACCAAATTGAGAACAAAAGCCACCAACGAGTTTGAGAAGGAATTTTTCAAACTGATGAACAATTCGGTGTTTGGAAAAACCATGGAAAACATCGAAAAGCGAGTGGACGTGAGACTGGTCACAAAAAGGGAAAAAGCCGTGAAATTGTCGGCCAAACCAACTTACGACCGGCACACGATTTTCGACGAAAACTTGATTGCCGTTCACATGAAAAGAACAAAAATTTTTTACAACAAACCCATTTATTTGGGGATGTCCATTTTGGATTTGAGCAAAACCTTGATGTTCGAGTTCCATTACGACTTCATCAAAAAGAAATATCCAGGTGGTGACGCAAAGCTGCTGATGACAGACACGGACTCGCTGGTTTACGAAATCGAAACAGATGATTTTTACAAAGACATTGCTGACGATGTGGAAAAAAAATTCGACACGAGCGATTTCAGCAAAAGCCATCCAGCCATTCAAAACGTCGGGTTCAAAGTGGGCTTAAACAAAAAGGTCATTGGGATGTTCAAAGACGAAACCGGAGGAAAACAGATTGAAGAGTTTGTCGTTCTCAGGTCAAAACTTTACTCTTACAAAATCCATCAAGAAAAACAAGAGAAAAAACACAAAAAATGCAAAGGTGTCAAAACAAATGTCGTTGAAAAATACATCACCCACGACGATTACAAAAAATGTCTCGAAACCAAAAAAGAACAGATGAACAAAATGAACGTCATCCGATCTCGTTTGCATGACATTTACACTGAAGAGATCAACAAAACCTCTCTCAGCGCCGCTGATGACAAAAAGATCATTTTGGAAGATGGAATCCACACGTTGGCTTATGGTCACCACAAATTAAAAAAAATTGCAGAGCCAGAGTCAGAGGCAAAAAGGGCAATCGAGGAAAACAAAGAAATTTCAGGTAAGTGACAAAAAGGTAAGTGACAAAAATGAGGAGACCAAAAGGTAAGTGACAAAAAATGAGGAGACTAAAAGGTAAGTGACAAAAAATGAGGAGACCAAAAGGTAAGTGACAAAAAATGAGGAGACCAAAAGGTAAGTGACAAAAAATGAGGAGGAAAAAAATGAAATATAAAAAAAGAATGCATCCGCAAAACACCAGAGCCAGAGGATTCGTTTGCGAATTAAAAAAAATTTTTTTAACAAAGAAAAAATGAGAAACAAGAAAATCAATGTGAAGGGAATTTTGACCAATTTTCAATTGATGTATGGAATTGATTTGCCAAACGGGGCTTTGACCAATTTTCAATTGATGGAAGCAGCAAAACAGTTAAAACTAAAAAACTTTCGTGGAGTTCTTGAAAGAGATACATTGCCGAAAAAACCGAGAAGAAAAGAATGCGGTATTGTTAACACAGGTGAATCAAACACAGGAGGATTTCATTGGGTGTGCTGGTTCAAAGACGGAGACGCAAAGTTCAGCTTTGACTCTTACGCTCAACCCCCTCTCGTCGAGCTCGTCGATTATTTGAAAAGCCCTGTCTTTTACAACAGCGAAAGGGTTCAATTTGGAAACACGTCTTATTGCGGTCACTTGTGTCTTTACGTCTTGAAAAAATGCGAAGAGGGAAACAGCTTTCAAGACGTTGTCAACACCTTGTGGTAAAAAATCAAAGATTTTCCAGAGATCCAAAGGATCTGATCGAAATTTAAAAAAATTTTTTGCCCTTTTAAAAAATGATTGACAAATTCAACAGAAACGAGTTCAGCGTTTATCTTGACAATCTTGCAACAGACTCAGCAAGCAACGTTTACATCAAAACGGATGGATCCAGCACCATCACTGCAGATTTGGATTTCAATTCGAACAAAATCATCAATTTGGCAGAACCAACCAACTCACACGATGCCGCCACCAAGAATTATGTCGACACGCATGCCGGTGGAGGAGGAGGAACAGTCATTGGAACTGCAGACTTGGATTTGAATTTTCACAAGGCGATCAATTTGAACGAACCAACAGCTCTTCATGACGCTGCGACAAAAAATTACGTCGACGTCAGCTCAAGTCTGTGCGTTAAAACAGACGGATCCAGCACGATCACGGGAATCATCGACATGAACTCTCACAAGTTGATCAACGTTTCCGATCCGACGGCTTTAAAAGACGCTGCGACAAAAGGGTATGTGGACACCAAAGTCTCTTACAATAACATTTCTTACGTCGACATCAACATGACGTCACATAAATTGACCAATTTGGCTGAGCCTACATTAGCTTCAGATTCAGCCTCAAAAATTACGTTGACACGCATGCGTCAGGATCATCGATCGGAACCGCGGACTTGGATTTGAATTCTCACAAACTGATCAATGTGCTCGACCCGTCAAGCGAACAAGACGGAGCGACAAAAAGCTACGTCGACTTGTTGTTGCAAAAATCGAGTTTGACCAGCGTCGTTCCAGGATCCAGCTTCACCAGTTTGGGGTTTAAGTCTCAAACGATCGCAGCGTTAACCACTTCTCCTTTGTTTGCGTTTTCCGGAAAATCTGGAGTGCTGAGAAGGTTGTGGCTGGCTTTATACAGCACCTCTGGCACAAATATTCCCGGTCAAGTTTTTGTTCGAATTTTTACTGACGGAGAAATCAATGTGGGGAATTATATAGAAGTGACTGACGGAATCGGAGTGGACGCTACAGGTCTTGCCACCGATTTGCTTTTTTCACCATTGGGAGGAGCTTTTTACACCAACTCTTTGCAGGGATGCAACATGTTTAACACCACTTCCTTGGGAGGATACTTTACGTTGGACATGCCTTTCAGAAACGACGTCTCCATTCAACTGGTGAACAAAAATGCCACAGCCATCACGTATTGGATTCAACCGTTCATTTCCACTCTTGCTTCCATTCCTCCCACCATTCCTCTTTTCAAACTTTACTGCAAATCGTTCCGATATTTAAACACGACGTATGGCAGCGAATATGTTTTGATGAACACCAACGGAAAAGGAAACGGAGTCTTTCTCAAATAAATCAGAGTGCACATCATCGGCTCTTCTGGAAACTGGTGGGAATCCAGAGTCAGAATGTATGATGGGAATTTACCTCCTGGAAACGGAACCGTTTTCACTCCTTGGACTCCATACAACACCAACAATTACACCTACTTTCCCGGATATGACGGTGACAGCACATGCTTCTTTTCCTCATCAGGATTAGAAGATTTTTATTTGTCGTCATGGAACGGCTCAAATTTAACTTCCTTCAACAACAAATCCACAGGCCTTCTTTACCAATCCACTTCATCCATCGGTTCCACCACCACCATCTCTTTTTACAGAAATTTCGGAGAAGCTGACTCCATGCCCAGCGTTTCATCCGGAAGAAGGCTTGTCGTCACTCTCAACTCCGGCGACGCGCAAGTCGGTCAATCTGGAAGCTTTTACCTTCTTCTCGGTCAAGTCTTTTATTACGCATAATTTCGCGCAAGATTTAAACACCTTTACACCCATTAAACTTTTTTCATGACGTGATCGTCATGAAAAAACGTTTTACAGACACCCCTCAATTATCGAAAAAATACAAAACGGAGATCAAAACATTTCACACCCCTCAATTATCGAAAAAATACAAAACGAAGATCAATACATTTTCACACCCCTCAATTATCAAAAAAAATACAAAACGGAGATCAAAAATGTTAGAAAATACAAAACGGAGATCAAAAATGTTATGAAATGAGCCAGAACCCTCCTTTTATAGTAGTAGTTTGGTACAATGCAACACCAACGGTGGGAACAAATGAGAAATCTGCACCTGCTTCTCAGAAAAATATGTACGTCTGGCGTCTACCAATTCAAGAGGAGAAAAACACTGAAACTCAGGAAAGATCACAACGAGTTATGGAAACTTATAGAATTGGAGAAAAAGTCTACGTTCGCCCTGCTGATGCAAAGTGCACTTCAGTTTGGAAAATTGGTACTGTAACTGACATACTCACAAGCACAAATATTGAAATTGATAGTGTACCAAGACATGTGCGAGATGTGAGAATAGCTCCTGCCTCAAATGTTTCAAACGCTTCAAGAGAAACTATTATCAATGAAAAGATTGACAGCGATGAAAGTGATTTTGAAGATTTAGACATTTTTGCTGCACAAGAGGAAGAAACCGAAGAAACAGTTGTTAACGCTGAGGAGGAAGCTGGTGGCAGAGAAATCGTCGAAAATTTATTACCAGCGATCAGACGATCAACCAGAGAAAGGAGAAAGCCGACATATTTAAATGACTATGTTACTTAAGAACTTTAGTTCTTGGGGTGATGTGATAATAGCTGATCGTTATAAAACTTTATTATTACGTTTATATAATTCTTGTCATTAAAGTTAATTGATGTAAGTTATGAGTCAAGTCATACGCTATTTTTGTAGTTGTCGTATTTACATTTTATGACTTGACTAATAACTTAGTCAAGTCGTACGCTATTTTTGTACATAATTACGCCCTCGAGAATTTTTTGTTTCTGTATAAAAGTTGTAAAAGAATTGAATAAAAAACAGTAGAAAATAAAAGCAAACAAAGTTGTCGTATTCTACAATTGACAAACCTGTGACACAATTAACTATAAGAAGTGATGGTTACAACCACGTAAATAAGTTATTTGGATTTCTATCGAAGCTGTTAACTATTAGTACCATGGAATTGCAAGTTAGCGCGAAAAAAATTGTAGACGTGTACTCAAATGATTTAGAAGATAGTTTCATATTTGAAATAGAACAATTTGTAACATTATTAAAGTTGCAGCCTCCAGGGTTTTTTTTCGCATAAAAAAGATAAATCTGAGACTGAAAACACATTGATTCCTCTGCATGTTTTAAATTGGATTGTTGAAACCGATATTATTGATGTATTTTCAAATGTTTATATAGCATATCGCTTGTTTCTAACTATTCCCATAACAAATTGCGAGGCTGAGAGATCATTCTCTACTCTTAAAAGAGTTAAGAACATGCACCGATCAACAATGGTCCATAGTCGTTTAAGTAATATAGCAAGATTAACTATTGAGTCAAAATTATTAGAAACTTTGGATTTCAGCGATGTGATTGCAGATTTTGCGGGGAAGAAAAGCAGAAAAAAATCACTCAACTTAGTTCAATAAAATAAATATAAAATTTGTACATAAATAAATATCCGTGATAGCGTTTTTAAGAAAGTCTAAGTTTTACTCATTTTTGTCGTTGTTAGTGGAACGGGGCCTCCTACTTTTAAATAGCCCCGGGCCCCGAAAAGTCTTAATCCGCCACAGTGTAAATGTTAACAGAATTAAAAAAAAAAAAAAAGAAAAAAAAAAGCCAAATAGCTACTTAGAAATGTACATTTTAAGTCTCTGGAAACGAGAGTGCTAAAAGCAAAATTATTAAATTATTTTATTCCGCCTAAATGCCGGTGTTGAATAAATTTATTTCCCCTATAAATTTATTTCCGAGTCGCACGCCGATTGGCTTAAGAGGTCCGCCCGAAAACTAAAGAGCACCCATATAAACTAAACAACAACACCCATAAATTTAATTCCGATATTGATTAAAAGTTATCAAATAAATAAATTGGCAAATTCTGATATATTATTTTTACATTTAGGGTGGAATGCAAGAACCGAACTTCAAATTTGAAGTCGAACTTCAAACCTAAAGTGCGACTTGAGCGAATGCACAAAGCGAACTTCAACTCAAGTCAGACTTGAAAACCGCTAAAAATAGACCTTTTTCAAGTCTGACTTCAAACCAGACTTGAGAGAGCAAAAATTCCTTCCGAATGCAAAAACCCAACTTGAAATTTCAAGTCAGACTTCAAATCTCAAGTCTGACTTGAACGGAATGCAAGAAGCGAACTTGAACTGAAGTCAGACTTGAAAAACGAGAATTTTTGAATTTTCAAGTCATTTTTTCAAGTCTGCTCCAGACCAATCTTGAAACCAAACTTGAAAAAAAAAACAGACCGCCATTATCATTTTGCTGATGCGTAACAAAACTTTACTATTACTATATAACTTATTACAACCTTTGCAAATATGAAAATGAGTCTTTAACAAGCAAAAGTAGTTACTTGGGCATATTGACGTAATTAATTTAGAATGTTACATTGTGATAGTATATTTGTCAATGAATTCATTACAGAAAACTGAATACCAACATTGTGAAAACGTGTGTCTTTTAAAACATCCTGTAACTCGTATGTAATGATCCAACATGTCATATTTTGATGCCATTAGAAATGTTTATTAGCTTTTTGAAATGTCGAACTTCCTAGCATTATAAAAGCTGTTGATTAAGGCACGTTTTTGTGATACAGTATAAAAGTAAATTCCATTTAGTAATAAACAGTTGCAGTTATACAAAGAAGTGATACGTGTAAAAGGAGTAAAAGAGAATTCACGAGAAGAAGTAGTTATAATATGAAGTATTAAAAAAAAATTGTTTTAAAACGTTCAAAAATGAATCGGTATGAGCTGAATTTTAGAAGAAGAAGAAGAAGAAGAAGAAATATGCCAAATCTCATTCCAAGGTTTATTATTGACAGAGCCAATCCTTTAGAAGTTTATAATGATATAGAATTTAAAAGGCGCTACAGATTTTCCAAAGAAACCTTTTTAATATTGGCTAATGACATTATTAACAACAATGTTAGCAATCGAGGGTGCCCTCTTTCATCTGTACAACAACTGGCTATTGCATTTCGGTTTTATGCTACTGGTTCATTCCAAGTGAGTAGATATTCAAGAAATGGTATTAGACAATGGTACCTTTTTATTGTATTGTATTCTTATTGTATTCTTATTGTAGATTTTGTATTATGTTTTTAAATAACACCATTTTATAACAACAAATAAAGTAATCATATACTCAAGTAACAATAAATAAAGTACTTCACATTTAAATTTGTATGATTTGATCTAATTAAGTACACTCTTTTAGAGAGTAATAGGAGATTTGGAGGAGCTGAAAGTTAATCAGTCAACTGTTTGTCGAGTAGTTAAAAACATTTCAATTCAAATTGCCAACAAAAGATATCAGTATATAAAGTTTCCAACAGAAGCTGATTCTTTGATAATTCAACAAAGGTGATTATAAGTTTTCATGGATATTTGCATTTTACTATTTCATACAAACTCTAAAATTTTCTTTGATAACAAAAATATTTATATTTGTCAACCATTGTTTAGATTTTACCAAATTCAAAGATTCCCAGGATGTATAGGAGCAATTGATGGAACACATATTCCTATAATAAACCCTGGTGGAGAAAACCCAGAAATATATCGAAACAGAAAGGGGTTTTTTTCTTTGAATTGCCAGGTCATTGCAGGTCCTTCAAAAGAAATTTTATCTGCTTGTGTTCAATGGCCTGGAAGTGTTCATGATTCACGAGTTTTTTCCAACTCAGCTATTAAAGAAGTTTTAGAAGCTCGCCAACATGTTCATGTTATAGGTGATTCTGGCTATCCTTGTAAACAATATTTAATGACACCTTTTTCAAACCCAAAAAATGAAAATGAAATCCAATACAATTACAGTTTGAGAAGTACACGTATGGCAGTTGAATGTTGTTTTGGTATATTAAAAAAACGATTTCCTTGTCTTAGCATTCCCTTACGAACTAAATTACAAAATTCCATAGCCATAATTGTATCCTGTTTTGTGCTTCACAACATTGCCCTTCTAGAAAATGATCATTGGGAAGACAATGAAATACAAAATAGCAATCAAGAAGATGGCGCTGAAGCATTTACAAGAGATATTTATGGAGAAGCAAAAAGAAATCAAATTGTGGACCAATTTTTTTAAAAAATCTTTTTTGTGTGTCTGATTATAGATAAAAGTTATATTTGCATATTATTTCAAAAAAAAAAAAATACATTTCAAATTAGTACTATATATCAAAAAACAATTTCACTAAGAAATAAAATAATAATTTAAAACATAAAATAAAAAACACCAGATCTGATGTCGTTTGAAAATAATTTTCCTCAATTAGAATAATTCTGTTGTGTTTTTTTTAATACTTATAACTGTGACAATTTTTTTTGGTAAATTTCCATTTTAATTTCATGTTCTTTTAGTTTGTATTGTTGCTTTTGCTGGAGTAAGTTTATTTTTATGTTAGCTATTTCTATTTGTTTTTGCATTAGTTCTTTATCAAGTTCATGAATTTCATTATATTGCTTTTTTTCGATTTTTTTAGAGAGAGATATCTTTTTTAATGTTGAGCATTGTTCTTTTTCATGTGTTAATGAACCAGATGCAATCAAAGGCTCAGTAAAAGTTTTCTTCTCTGTTTCTATGATTGGCCCAATAGTATCAGAAGTCCTGTCTCCATATGTGATCTCCATTGACTCGTTCGGAATACCTATATAAATAAATAATATATTTAAATGATGAAAAATGTGTGTATATATATATATATATATATATATGTATATGTCTATATATGTGTGTGTGTGTGTGTGTGTATATATATATATATATATATATATATATATATATATATATATATATATATATATATATATATATATATATATATATATATATATATATATAGTTTTAGCATTGAGAAAACCAAGTTTGTTTAAAATAATTAGTTTGTCAGTATTTGTAAAAAACCTTAATTTTCATTAAAATTTAAGAAAAAAGATAAAATTGAAAAATAAAATATGAAATTAAAAAAATAAATAAATATATAGTATTAAAAAGAAATAAAATTAAAAAATAAAATAAAATTACATTGCAGTATAGCATCATCCCCAAATGGTGTCAAAATAGGATTCAATGATTTTGGTGGTAATATCTGCAGAACGCTTTCAATTTCCTGTGACGGAACAGGAGTTTGACTAGGACCTCCGCCAGTTTTGTTTAGCTCTTTTCTTTCACTAAAATCCAAAGAGTTGGTTAGAAAAACCCCATATTATTAACTTTAAAGTAATATCGACAAGAAAACATGTTGTAAAAGTCTGACAGAGAGAAGTCCAGCACTGTATAAACTTTACTGGTAACCATACAGTTTGGACAAGAAAATCATTGTCCCACAATTCATATTTTAATAACATTTTTCGATATAAATAACGTTTGCTAAATGTACACAAGACTTCTTTTAGATGTCTAAAACATGTCTTATGTTTACTGGGTGCTTGCCTATAAAAATAATCTTTGTTTTTTTTTCTTTATTTGGTACTTACAAATCAACAAATTGTTTTGCTTTTTGCTTTGAGTTCATCCAGCATTTCTTTAGTTCTTTTTGATCTCTTTTAACTCCGATGCCTTGGCTGTTGAATAATTGCGTTATTTCTTCCCACAAAGATTTTTTTTTTTTAAGGGAGACATCCGTTTTCTTTTCTTCGATGTCTTTGTAGACTTTGATTATATTGATCAAAAGTGATTTTTCTTGCTGACTGAAAATTCGTCTTTTAGAATTCATTTTACAAATATTTACAAAGTAAGCAAAAAGTCTATAGTGGATATGCATTTTGAAATTTTTGTTCTTTTATATGATGAGCAATTCCGATCATAAATATTTACGACAAAATTTTCATTTTGATAAAAGGAAACAGAATAGGCAGTAAACAAAAAAACAGACTATAATAACACATTTATTTGTTATCTTTTCCTTTTCACTGCTTTAAAGTTGTAAAAGTGTCATGATTAACTAAACTAATACCTGTAGTTAAATTGTAATTTATATTGTCATATAATTTATATATTGATCGTATATTATACAAATATTATTAAACGAATTTGTTTCAGTAAAAGGTTTTTCCCGTAAAAAAAATCCATTGCCCCTATTGGTTGCGAAGTGCATATTCTGATAAGCGCCCAGAATTCAACGCCTCGGCTATTTTTCAAGTTCGACTTTCTCAAGCACGAACTTGAAATTTTCAAGTCTCGTTTACGCATTCGCTCAAGTCAATTTTTCAAGTCTGACTTGACAAAGTCGAACTTGAGATTTCAAGTCGAACTTGACTCAAGATCGGTTCTTGCATTCCACCCTAAATCAAAATAACTTAATTCCTGATGCAAAACACATTTTACCATTAAAACATTAATATAAGTCGATCCCTTAATGTTTGCTTTGACAAATTCTCACATTAATACCTGAAATAAAATAAATATTATATATAAAAGTGATAATGAAAAAGTATAGATCCATTCATAGACTAGGTATTAGGGGATGCCAGGTGCCATACATTCAGGTTACACTGATTTATCAAAATTACTAAACCCCAGCATCTTGTCTAATTAGTAGAAAACTAAAATAATCTGAAGCTAAATTAAAAGTTAATTATTAAATAATACAAAACAGACATTTCCATGCACTAATTTTTTAAGCTTCTGCCACTGATTCACAAGAAACATGAAAAACATTTTTACAGCTATTAAACTGCATAACTTTTTAATCTATACTGAACTTATAATCTATTATTAGACAATCTACACAACAATCTACATATTATCAGACAATCCACATTAACAAACATTAAAAATTGCAGAACTACTTTCACATTTATAAACTGTCTTTTCCAAATATGATCTTGGAAATGATGTAAAATACTTTGCTGTAAAGCAATTGTGCAAATGCTGGCGCATCGCAGATTGATTGTACAAAATGGATGCAACATTTTGTCCCATACGAATATCTACTGCAAATGCAATTACAAACAAACCACAGTCAATTCCTCCAATTTGTTGCTGACATGGTTGGTATAGACAAATAACTGTATTTTTAGAAGACGATATAATTGAAACAATTTGGTTTTGTACATGCAAAGTTGGCATTTGTTTCTTCATTGAGTCATAAATTTTAATAACTCCATCACTGCAACCATGTGTGCTAACCAATAGCCAGTGAAGGGATCCGTCATGCAAAATTTGTAGCATCTCCTGTGACTGTTTGCTGAACATAAGATTAGTTACTAATAAAGTGTCTTGCATACCTTGAATAGCAGGAAATTGATTTCTTAATATTGCTTGAGCAGCATTAATTTCAATACCTATTAACATGTTTTGATTCAAAATACTCTCAAACACAGATAAACTAACTGTAATGCTGTTTTTTGGTGAATAAGAATGAATATGGTCTATGTTTTTAATATCTGACTGATTTTGTAATAACATTGTTTGACTAGATCTAGTCTTTTGAACTATATTTATTTCTGGGTAACTACGGAATGACAAATCTAAATGAGTCGCCTCTTGATGTTGAATATTAGTTTCTATGTCTTGACATGGATAATAAGGTTTAAGCTGAGAAACATTTACTTTTGTCTTTAAAATTTCACCCTTAAGGTTTTTTAAAGTGAATTGACCTTTCACATTTAAAGCAATAAGAATATATGGTCCCAACCACTCCTTAGATAAAGGCTCACCTTTGCGACCACGCTTTCTTGCATTTAACCTCATCACTTGATCATTAGCTATAAATGTAAACGCCTTTACACCTTTTTTTGAAACTTTTTTCATGTGTTGCTTGCACTGCTTTTCTTGAGCAACTTTTATATTTTCTCTAACTTTTTTCTCTACAGCTTCACAATCATTAACTAGCTTTTCTACTGCAAAATCAGATACTTTTTCAGAAAAACTACTAATTAAACTATCATCAGTCTTATTCTGAACATTTATCACTTCAATACCTGGAGGATGTCTTAAATACATGAGATAAAACGGAGTCATCTTTGTAGATTTCTGGCATGATATGTTCAGTCCATAAGCAATTGCAGATGTGTAACTAATATAAATCATCAAAAAAGAAATCAATAATAAATGAAACTGTACATTTTAGAGAAAAAGAGTTAAAATTATAAAGAATATCAAACCTATCCCAGTCATTCATCTCATTATTAGTATACTTGCTTAAAGCACGCTTAAAAGTTTGATTTGTGCGTTCATCTTGAACATTACTTTGAGGATGGTATGCTGATGTCACAGAATGTTTAATACCCATTAATTGAAAAATTTTATGGTTAAGCTATATAACAAAAAAATTAAAAATAATTAATAAAAAAATTTAACTACCACAATGAAGATGAAAGTTTTAGAAAACCTTTTAGCATTTACCTCATTTACACATTTTCTTCCTTGATCAGTGATTACTTTTTCTGGTGGACCATACATATGAAAAGTGTTAACCAAAGCAGTAGCTAAAGCAACAGCAGATTTTTCAGGCAATCCCCTAGCAACAATCCATTTTGTAAATAAATCTGCTATTGTTAAAACATATTTATTGCCATTTAATGTTTCTGTAAATGGACCAATTAGATCAAGTCCTAAAACTGCCCATCTTTCAGAAACCTGAATTGGGTGTAGTTGTGGTGCAATTGTTTTAATTTTTTCAAATGACTGACATTGTTTACATGTCTTGATCTATAATATAGACTATCTATTACTTAATTAGAAAAATATAATTTATACAACTTAAAGTGTACATTATTAATGTAGGTTACATGTCTATTTTCTTGATATTATTAGGAAAATAAACAGGTAACCTATGTAAAAAGCAAGTAATAAACATATACTTAACCCATGCTTCCACATCAGATGTAATTGACATCCAATAGTATAAAGCTTTAACTTTACTTTGTGTTCTTACTATGCTTACCTTCTTACCTTGATGTGCCCCACCAGCATCATTATGGCATTCTTTGAGAACCCTCCTTCTTTCTTCTTGACTATATAAGACAAGTCGTTGAGATTCATCTTTATTATAGTACAAACGTCCATCTGAAAATTTAACCATTTTTTAAACATAATTCAAACGTATATAAAAAGCTTTAACTTAAAACTAAATATTTTAAATTGAATGGAAAGTTCTCAAATATTAAGGGTGGAATGCAAGAACCGAACTTGAGTCAAGTTCGACTTGAAATCTCAAGTTCGACTTTGTCAAGTCAGACTTGAAAAATTGACTTAAGCAAATGCGTAAACGAGACTTGAAAATTTCAAGCTGGTGCTTGAGAAAGTCGAACTTGAAAAATAGTCGAGGCGTTGAATTTAGGGCGTTTATCGGAAAATGCACTTCGCAACCAATAGCGGTAATGGATTTTTTTTACGGGAAAAACCTTTTACTGAAACAAATTCCGTGTTATGATATTTGTATAATATACGATTAAATAAAAAGTTAATAACAGTAAAAAAAAAAAAGTTCTTGCTATGTATTTTTCATCAGAAAAATAAATTCATCTTGGCACTTTCAGTTCCAAATCCTAAGTTGTTGGTAAACAACGGTTGGTCATATGTACCACTTAAGTGATCAAGACAATTTCTCTTGATTTCTCCATTTTAACAGATTCCATTTGAATTAAAATACATGCAAATGTTCTAGAAAATGCAGAATCTTATTTTGACGCTTTTTGGGGATGATACTATACTACAATGTATTTTTATTTATCTTTTTACTAATACTTTAATGAAAATAATGGTTTTTTTTAAAAATACTGAGAAAATTACTTCTGAAATTATTGGGCCACTTATAGAAACAGAAAAGAAAACTTTTAAAAACCATTGATAGCATCTTGCTCATTAACACATGAAAAAGAACAAAGTTTAACGTTAAACAAAAATCTCTTAATAAAAAAAAATACAAAAAAGCAATATAATGAAATTCATGATCTTGATAAAGAACTAATGCAAAAACAAATAGAAATAGATGATATAAAAAAAAAACTCTCTCCAGAAAAAGCAACAATACAAACAAAACTTTGTGAAAATTTTCACAGTTAAAATTTTCACAAAGTTTTAAAAAAGCAACACAACAGAATTATTCTATGTGAGGATTATTATTTTCTAACAATATCAGATCCAAATTGTTTTTGGAATGTTTTAATTTATCACTTTATTTTTTAGTGAAATTGTTTTTTTCATATATAATACTATTATGAAATACAAAATGTAATTCTTTTGAAATAATATGTTGTATAAATATTTGAAAATAATGCTTTTGTTATTAGACCCTTTATCCATTATCAGACACAAATTTTTTTAAAAAAAATTAAGTCTGAAATTTGACTTTTGCTTTGTTTCTGCAAAAATATCTTTAATGAATGCTTTAGCACCACATTCTTCATTGCTATTTTGTATTTCATTGCCTCCACAATAATCATTTTGTAGAAGGGTAATGTTGTGAAGCACAAAACAGGATATTACTATAGCTATGGAATTTTGCAGTTTTGTTCCTAAGGGAATGTTAAGGCAAGGGTATTGTTTTTTTTTTTATATACCAAAACAATATTCAACAACAAAATTCAACATGTGTGTACTTCTCAAGCTATAAATGTATCTGATTTCATTTTCATTTTTGGGTTAGAAAAAGGTGTCATTAAATATTGTTTATAAGGATAGCCAGAATCACCTGAAACATGAACAACATTCAAAAAAAAATCCCTTTTTGTTTCGGTAAAAAAAGGGATTTTTTGAATTTGGTAAAATCTAAATAATGGTTGATAAATATAAATATTTTCTTTATCTAAGAAAAGTTTGAAGTTTGTATGAAATAGCAAAATCAGATATCCATGAAAACTTATAATCACTTTTGCTGAATTATCAAAGAATCAGCTTCTGTTGGAAACTTTATGTACTGATATCTTTTGTTAGTCATTTGAATTGAAATGTTCTAAACCACTGGACAAACAGTTGAGTTTCAGCTCTTCCAAATCTCCTGTTATTCTCTAAGAGAGTTTATTTATTGTTACTTAAGTATATTATCATTTGTTGGTATAAAATGTTGTTATTTAAAAACGTAATGTAAAATCTACAATAAGAAGGTGCCATTTTCTGATACCATTTCTTGAATATCTACTCACTTGGAATGAACCAGTAGCATAAAACCGAAATGCAATAGCCAGTTGTTGTACAGTTGAAAGAGGGCACCCTCGATTGTTAAAATTGTTGTTAATAATGTCATTAGCTAATATTAAAAAGGTTTTTATTGGAAAATCTGTAGCACCTTTTAAATTCTATACCGTGGTAAACTTCTAAAGGATTAGCTCTGTCAATAATAAACCTTGGTATGTGACTTGGCTTATTTTTTCTTCTTCTTCTTCTAAAATTCAGCTCATACCGATTCATTTTTGAACATTTAAAAAAAAGTTTTTTTAATACTTCATGTAATTGTAACTACTTCTCATGAACTCTCTTTTACTCCTTTTACACGTATCACCTCTTTGTATAACTGCAACTATTTATTTATACTTTTATACTGTATCACAAAAATGTGCCTTAATCAACAGCCTTTTATAATGCTAGGATGTTCGACATTTCAAAAAGCTAATAAACATTTCTAACGGCATCAAAATATGACATGTTGGATCATTACATACGAGTTACAGGATGTTTTAAAAGACACACGTTTTCGCAATGTTAATATTCAGTTTTCTGTAATGAATTCATGGACATATATACTTTCACAATGTAATTTTTTAATTAATCACGTCAATATACCCAAGTAACTACTTTTGCTTGTTAAAAACTCATTTTCATACTTGCAAAGGTTGTAATAAGTTATATAGTAATAGTAAAGTTTTGTTACGCATCAGCAAAATGATAATGGCGGTCTGTTTTTTTTTTCAAGTTTGGTTTCAAGATTGGTCTGGAGCAGACTTGAAAAAATGACTTGAAAATTCAAAAATTCTCGTTTTTCAAGTCTGACTTCAGTTCAAGTTCGCTTCTTGCATTCCGTTCAAGTCAGACTTGAGATTTGAAGTCTGACTTGAAATTTCAAGTTGGGTTTTTGCATTCGGAAGGAATTTTTGCTCTCTCAAGTCTGGTTTGAAGTCAGACTTGAAAAAGGTCTATTTTTAGCGGTTTTCAAGTCTGACTTGAGTTGAAGTTCGCTTTGTGCATTCGCTCAAGTCGCACTTTAGGTTTGAAGTTCGACTTCAAATTTGAAGTTCGGTTCTTGCATTCCACCCTTATTCTTATCATAGGGCATACCAGATATATTTTATTTTGTTTATTATTGCAAGGTTTTATCAGAGCATGCTGAAAGTTAGACTTTTGCTTGTGTAGATATTGATACCTTCAGAAGACAAGATTAAACCTGTTTGAAGAATCTACATTTTCTATCTATGATGTCAATGCTGTATGCAAATACAAAAGATGCGTCTTGTTCGGATTAGGCAATCACAATCATCACAAAAAAGGCTTTTTTCATAGCCACAATTCTGTTAAAAACATTAAGCATATGGGAAAAAAGTATTAGTGAAAAAGTTTAGTGAAAATTTTCAAATTAACTTTTGTACTAAAACTTTTTCTTTTACCTGCTGGATAAGCAGATTCGATGACAATGAGAGTCAAGAAATATGTTTGATAGGGTGTATATCCTGTAACACGTATAAAAACAAGACAATTTTTTCGTTTTTCAAAGTTAATATATGAACTTTAATTTATATTTATGGTACGTGAACGAAGTGAATTACTTGATTCATATTTCATGAATCAGGCATCAGACTTAGAAGATTTTAATGACACACTCGTTCAATACTTTTTGTTCTACTTTTTTAGGGGGATAGAAAAGGCAGCTGTGGCCGTGAAAAAGAAATCCACACTGTCATTTTTGTAGATTTTGTAATGTAAAATATGTTTTGTTACTTTAAATTTTTTTGAAAAAAGCTCTTGTATTATAATTCTGTATTCACTTACGTCACTGTTATGTTTTTTGAACGTTAAAGTCACAAAAAGCTCAAGAATGTTTGTGATTACAAAATTCAACGCTCCAAAAGCATAACAAACATCTTTTGAACGTTTAAAAGAAATTCTGAACGTCTTTTGAACGTTCAAAGACGTCTTTTCCGGACCAAATGTCAGCTGGGATATCAGGATCAACTTTATACGCATATGGAACTTAATCGCCCAAAGAGGACATCGTTGAGCGTCTTTACTTGCATGCGTTTAGAACGCGTCCAAAACGTTAATTATACGTTCCCGTGCTGGCTAGGTTGTAATATTAGCCTTTTTGTCGATCTGGTCACATGATTATACATTTCAGATAAGTTAAATTGTTATTGATTTATTTACTAATAATCCGTGTTAAAGGTTGCTCACAGCTGGTGAGCGTCATAGTACTTGTAACCGTGCCTTTGAAATATTCTCATAAAATTTATGAGAATATTTCAAAGGCACGGTTACAAGTACTCAGACGCTCGGACTAAGTAATTCCAATAGGATTCCTTTTGGCAGTATTGGTATAATAATTTTAAGAAAATGTAGAAAAAATTAAAATACCAGTGAAATATTAAACAAAAATCAGCCCCAAAAATCTATGGGCTCAGGTATTTTGCGCTCCCCCTCTAGATCTCCTTATATATTTGAGTGACTACTTTACTAATGAGTTAAAAAATTCTGCTATAAAATTATCTTCTTTACCTCGCAAATAAATAAAAGAAATTATTTTTTTTTTTTTTCTTTTTTTTTCCGCAAATTTTTTTCCGCTACGGAAATAAATCTATATTGGGGAACAATTTTATGCGCAAGCCGCATAATTTTATTTCCTTAGTAACTGAAACTTGCGCCACGGAAATAAATTTATGGGGGAAATAAATTTGTACGACACCGGACTAAATGTTATAAATGTAACAAATCGTTAGAGAGAGACCTAGAACATCTTGCAAAAAAGTTTTTTGTTACTAAATTAGTGGGATGCTTGTGTAAAAATTGTAGTACGTTGTGAGATCTACAATACATGAATAAAGTCTTGCAGAGAAATGAAATTGTTTTGCTAACATTTTCGTTGCTCAAATCATAATCAGTTTACCACAAGTTCGCTGTTGTCATTTAGAGAAATTTAGAATTATCAATTATTATTGAATAAACAAATCAGACTTTATCGATTTTGTTTTTAAACAAAGAAAAGATAAATCAGTTTTACTTTAGCTAACTGACATTTTTTTAGAAAAGGGTACAGTTTTCAAAATCCTGCCTATTTTTAGCACCAATAGATAATTCCTTGTTGAATATAAAATGAAAAATGTATAAAGTAAGCTATATGGACTATAATTAACTTCAACCTGATATACTTTAGATAAGTTCAAAACTTCTCAAACTTGTCAAGTAAGCTTCAACTTAACTAGTCTGAATGAGTATTCATAAAAAAGAATTTAAAAAGTTATGACAATTCATAAAACATTTATGATGCAGTTTGACCAAAATATTCTTTATTATAAAAGGAAAAAGTTCAATGCAAGCAATACTTGATGAGTATGAGGTTAACTCTATTGAAATATATTGTTTGTGGGATTAAGAGCTTAATTCTCAGTTTGAATGTGTTGATGTAGGGTGCATAGGGGAAACAGTTTTTGCTTGATGGTTTGCTGAAAGAGATAAGTTTAACTAGAGAAAACTTGCTCTTTTTCCTTCTTCCTATTATAATAAAGAATTAAAAAACATGTTTTGTTAAAAGAATTTAGGGATTAAAAGAAGGAGGATGTTTACCACCATTTGCATCACAGTTTTGGTTGCCATAGTGGTTTACAAACTTTTATGTCAGCTGTTTTCGCCATTTAGAGGTGTTCCAGAGCCTAAAGGGTGGCCCTTGCTGGGTCACTTACCTTTGTTAATGTTAGAGAAAGATCACTTAAAGTTGTATGCTCAGTGGTGTAATCAATTTAAAGCAGAAGGCTTGTTCAAACTTGATTCCATAAATGGTTTGTTGATGTAATTTTACAGTTGTTATTTGAGTAGGAACTGTATTGTGTTTGATAAATTAACCTGTTAATATCTTTAATAAAGCTAAATGGTTAATTTATCTAATATTAAATCTAATCAATTATACAAATTAAAGTTTTTTTTATTTGCTTCGCTAAAAATATATTTGATGTATTTTATTAGCTTTGTTCTATTAGTAATCTAAGTTGAAATGTGAAAATATTTTTCTAATGAAAGGATGTGAATTTGTGATATATAATTTGAACAAAGTTGTAGATATTCAACTATCTTTCTTTGATAAATAATATGCTGTCACATTTTTATTTAACATATTTAAAATTTTTGTTTTACACAGCTGTTTCTGATAGTATTGTTGTTTTGGTTGATGCTGAATATGCAAAAACAGTTCTATCAAAACCAGATCTGTTTGTTCGTTTGGGTGGTTTGAAAAGATTTTTTCCTTTGCTTGGTGATAGTTTGTTGACTGTTGAAGGAGAAGAACATCGTTATCAAAAAAAAATATTAAGCAAAGGATTCATTCTTCCGCAAATGAGATTTTATCTCCCAGTTGTTAAGAAGCATGGGGAAATTCTGATAAAGGTTGCTTTATATTTTTGTATTGACTAGTAAGTCCATAAAAAAGTATAATGCAAGCTACTTCTTTCTATTGCAAATGTTTGCAAAGAAGTTTGCATTAAAATGAAAAAAGTTAAAAGGAAATTGAAGGAAAAGAGTTGAAATATAGATTAAATTTAGATGGTGCCAGCAATATTTTACTTTTTTTTTTTATATTTTTATTTTTGCATAATGTTGTATCAACACAAAATGCAGATCTCTAATTTGAAAAATTGTTTTGTTTGTATACCAACCGTCATTAACTTAAGGATTTAAATCTTTTTTCTATCTGTTATTTCTATTAAATCTCACATAAATGTGTTTATTTACTTAGAAACTAAAAGAGTGTATTAAAGACAGTAATAAAAATTGGGTCAATGTTGCTGTAGAGAAATATTATAGCTTTTTCACCTTTGATGTCATCGGAGAGTTAGGATTCGGTATAGATTTTAATTCACAGAACACTAGCTATTCATTATATAGTGATGCATCTAGTCATGTTTTTGGCATATTTCAAGATATGAGGGTTAGAGTAGTTTGTCGCACCTTTCCCTTTATGTTTAAACTTATCAGAAGTTTTGGTAAATTGAAATCAGCACATGAAACATGTAAAAGCATCCTTGACCAGGTGGGTTATTTGTAAAACTAATTTTATAATCATTTTAATTAATGTACTTCAAATAGTATTTGTTCTTTTCCGTTTTGAATGTAGTTTAATTGAACTATTCACTATTTCATCTTTATAAAAAAATTTAATTTAAAACTTATTGACCAAAAGTCTTTCAATTTTGTAAAAAAGCAGTAAGATTTTTTTATAATCATTCAGTTAAATTGCTCAATAAGTTATGTTATACAAGTGAGAGTTATATGCACTTTTGTTTGCTCAATATATTTACCAATAAAAACAATGATAAAAAATACATCATTTTTCTATATAATTCTTGCTTTTGAATGCACTTGTTCTATCATTCAACAAGCTTGCATATTCCTGTCAAGATGAATGTTTTTGGTTGGTTCTGCAACCATTTATGCACTGCTTTTTTCACATCTTCATTCAAAGAAAATCACTTACCTGAGGCTTGATTTAGGCTGTAAGAAAGGTATTCTAGCACATCAAAACCTAGTTGCTTATTGGTTAAAAGGTGTGAGTAGCTGTGTATTGGTATGCATTGTCATGCAATAACAAAACTGTAATAGGCCTTGAATTTGGTGCAAAATGTTGGCTTCAGCTTACTGGCCAGTAAATCACTGTATCTTGCAGTGTCCATTGTAAGCCTCTGTTCCAGATTATCTTCAAGTATAGAAGCTTTTTGCTCTTAAAAAAAAGGTTAGCATTATTTTACCTTCACAAGCCTGAGTCTTGAATTTTTTCATAACTGGCATTCCAGAATGTTTCTATTCAATACTCTGCCTTTTATATTCTGGTTTATAATGATAGACCCATGTTTCTTCTCAAAAAACTTTTGCCTCCATTGTTGTAATGATTGAGCAAATGTTGACAGATTTCAAAATGTTTGCGCTTGTGCTCTTCAGTAAGCTACCTTGCTGCTTATTTTGTTCAGTCCTTATGGAAGCCAAATTCATTATGGAAAATTTGAAAGGCAGAGCCATGACTAATCTGCAGAGAACAAGCAATGTTTTTAATAGTAACTTGGCAGTTCACAATGACCATATGTTAAACATGCTGAATCTTCTCATCAGTGGTGAAGGTTAAAGGGTGTCCTGCTCCCTCTCAATGCCTCATGCTTATCTGGTCATAATTAAATATGACAACCACTTATAAACACTTCTACTTAGAAATGAATTGTTCCTGTATTGTGATAAGAGCCTCTAATGATTTTTAGCCCCTGATACTCCTTCTGACCAAAGAAATCAGATGATGGCATTTTGTTCCTCCTTGATACAAGCTGATTGTGGAGCATCCATGGTTACACTGTATTTTCTACATTCCTTACACTGTTATTATTCTCTAACTTTGATCCTATGATCACAATTGTACCAACTATTATCATGGTTGCAAGAATGTTGTGTGATAATACTAAATATGTGCCATAGGAAAAAGGCATATAACTTTGACTTACCCTTGTATTTTTAATATTGTCTAAGGGATTAATATGTTTTTTAGCTTACTTTATTTGGTTTTTATTTTTAACAAGATGGTTCACATTAGTTGAAAGCCAATTAATTTGTTGCAATAAAAGCTTAACAATATGTAATATCATTGATTTGCATTTATAGGTATTACTATCTCGTGATGAAAAGATTAAATCTGGGACTCTAACTGAAAATGAAAAAAAAGACGTATTATCAATGATGATAAACGAAATTGATGAAGATACAAATACTAAGATGACAGCAGACAAAATTAAAGGAAACATTTTTGGATTTTTATTTGCTGGCCGGGAGACAACTGCAAAATCTCTGAGCTGGTTGACTCATTGTTTTGCTAAGGTAATCAGTCTTCTAATGATTAATTAACAACCATAAAATTTTGATAAATCAGTTTTGAAGCAGTTTTATGCAGAAGATATGATGCAGTTTTTAGCATGTTTTTCCCTCAATTGTTATTTAATATGCTTTAATTGGTATTTACTAGAGTAAAACAGGATAGAATTAAACAGGTAGAATGAAATAGTTATGACAATATTTTTTTTTCTTTTGCTCTTAGTTATTGAATAAACTTTTTGCAAATATTTTTTGATCATGCTGCAGAAAATGTTTTCCTGATTAAGATGATGTGAAATTTTCATTAAAAAAAAAATGTTTTTTTTATAATTTATTAAGTTTTCAAATGTGTATGATATTTTTTTTCTTTTTGAAAAATGGACATAAAAATGGACATAAAACTCTCGGAAATTAAGTTTGATATCATTGAACTTAATGAGTATATAATTTCTGTTTCATCCACAAGTCCCTCAAGCTCCTCATCCACCCAATCAGATTTTTCAGTTTCTTTAGGTAAAAGTATTCAAGCTCAATGTCACCTACTAGCATTCCACTTCTCGACTTTGTTCAGCCTTATTTGAAGTACTTCTAGCTTTATTAGAGAGTCAGTAATTCTTCAAATATTATAAATCACATTAGCCTAAGATGGCTTCCCTGTCCACCATGTATGATACACAGCTCAATCCCACGAGGGATGTTCTGATGTTGGTTTAATATGCTATAAGAATTATAGCATATTAAACCAGGTAAAACTTTTTGGGAATAAAGTTATGAGTTAAAAACTGAAGCGGAGAATTGTGGCTGAATGAAATATGCTAATTGCTGACTTTTTAAAGGCAGCTTTTATTAATTAAATCTCAATCAATCTCTATAATTCTAATATAAGATATGCACCAAAACAGCTTGCTCTCAAAGAAAAAAGAAATACTAACCACCAAAGAGCATGTTAGGCTTGCATTGACCAAAGTACCAAGTGGTAAATCATTCAGCGTACTAGTAGCAACTCTTCACAGACATGTCCATGACATAAGTGAAACTATTTGGAGTGGTTTAAACACGAGATCGTTGCAACAACTTGAATCATTTCTGGTAATTACACTCATCAAATTATCCAATTGGAGCTTTGGTAGAGCTTACAATGATATCATCACACTAGTTACCAACTATTTGGAACACCAAGATCAATCTCATTTGTTTCCAAGGTCAATCTCATTTGTTTCCTAACACCAGGGAGAGATTGGTATAAGCTTTTCATAAACCATTAGAGTCATGAGTTGAGCATTAGAGCCATAGGCAATATTTCATCACTCAGAGCTGCTTCTTGCAAGCAAGAAATCATAGCAAAGTATTTCAATACACTGCAAAGAGAATTCAACAAAGTAGGTATTAGCAAAAACATTTCATGTCATTTGTTGAATTTTGATGAATTTGGCTTCTCAGGTGATCAAGGAAAGCAACACATAGTTTGCTGGCATTGTGCGAAACAGTCATTGAAATTGGTTGGCAACAATGAAAAAATCCATTATACAGTTGGGAATTGCATCAATACTGCTGGTAATCATCTTGCTCTATACATTACTTTTAAATCAAAAAAATGTCTGTACAGGGACTGTTGCTTAAGTGGCCACACAAAATAATAGAATAAAATTAATTTAAGAGCAGGGCTGTTTTTAGATCATGTTTAAAGTCACATTTTTAAAGCTTTAGTCTGAGTTTTTTTGTAAAATAATGGTAGAATTTAAAAACGAAACAAAAAGTTTTTCTTTCAACTCTACTTTTATTTCTATGTTAAAATAATTGTAGAAGATATCACTTGTAGTTATTTGTTACTATTTTTGTAGATGTAATTGTTTGATAGCTCATCTTTCTTGGTTTTTGAAAATCTTGGCAACAAAGTTTCTACTTGAAACCTGGAAAGTTGTGGCAGTGTTTCTGAATCATTAATTAAGCTGAGAGACATTATGAGTTACTATTTGTCTCTTGTTGCTTGTTAACAACTCCTGAAATCAAAAATTAGCTTAACAATCCTAAAGAATTTTTTAGTTATGGTGCTGACACATGCTCAGTGGTTGCATAGCATTGACAAGCAATGATTTAAGTTTCGGAGGTAGGTGTCTGATCGTGCTTTTCTCATTCTCTATTTATATCAAACATCTTGTTGCTGCTTTTGCTAAGCAAAAGCGTTACCATTTAACCTTAAAGCAAATACTTCGATTATTAATGCATTACACAATAATGGTTACCTGAACTTTATCAGAAACTGGTAATAGTTTTAGAGACACTAAACAATTTTTTAACACTTTGCACAAAACGCAGTCTACTTTCTTTGCCATGATGTCAGGTAAGGGCTGTCCATCTGGGCAAAGATTGTTGCAAAGAACACAAGTATTAACACCCAACAGAAGAGTAGCTGCAGCCAATTATTTTTTAAAATTTCTTTTATTTGGTTTAGTATACATTCCCCTATATTTAATCTTTTTTTAAACAAATTTCTTTCTTACAATGTCTCTTTTAGTTATTTCATCTAACACTGATTATTTGCATTTTATCGGAACAAGATATATTATATAGTAAAGCTGCAGCTTCATGTGAAGTTTGAGCAGCAGCTTTACAAAACAAAATATCTTGTTCAATTTAAATTATTGAACAAGATAACATATATTCATATTTTTCAATGACTTGCTTAAGCTTTCCTTGTTACTTAAATTAATTTCAGTTGCAATAAAGTAGGTAATAAGCAAATCTGCACTTAATATTTTTATATTTCATTGAAACTAAATTGCATTTAATTATAAGCATAATTAACTAGATTTCAAAAATAACTCCTTAAAAATTTGTATCCTGCAAATATAGAAACTTAGGTTTACGTCCCCTGCCTCCTTGATAAATGCTTCTATTTAAAATAGATAATACCAATCACTATTAAAATTGATATTTGCATTGTGCTCTCCATAACTGTGGGATGTCTTATAAACCTTGTCTGATATAATTTATTCTCATAAGAATAAAATTTTAAGTAGTGCATTTGTATTAAAGATAATTGTATGCATTGCAGACAGGCTTCTCTTTTCAGCTAGTAACAAATTAATCTTCCAATCTCTAATCAAAAAATTAAAATTTTGCAATATTTTTAATATTTATAAAATGAATTTTTTCTTAGTACCCAGAGTTTACACAACGTGCAAAACAAGAAATCCATGAAAAATTGCTCAATGTTGAAGAAATATCTTTTGATGATTTGAATTTGTTGACTTTCACCAACTGCTTTATCAAGGAATGTTTTCGCCATTATGGTGTTGCTGCTTTTAATGGGCGTAAATCTGTCAGCAAATGTGTTTTTGGCAAGTATACATTCCCCAAAGATACCTTTTTTATGATACCGCAGTTTTACTTAAACTCCAATGGTAATTGCGATGAAGATTTTAATCCTGATCGATACAAAGATAATGGTAAGAAATTTAGTAACAACATAGTGGCTTTTTTTAACACTTAATACTGTGAAATCAGGTGACTTAAATCATTTTTGAATTATGTTCAATTTGGTAATGAAAAATTGTATTTAAAGCTGTTTAAAAGTTAAATAAAATTATCAAAATAAAAGAAATCTTTTGTTTTGATACCTTATTTTTAAAACATATCATCTTAGTTGATAGTTTCAGTTGCCTCAAAGTTTTTGTTGCCTCAAATTCTCAAAAAAGAACTTTTTATAGTGTCTGGTGAGGTTTTCGTTTTGACCAGGTAATGACCTTATGCTAAAAAAGTTTAGTTTTAGAAGCTTAATTGTATAGCTCAAAGTATACATGGTTTCCATATTTTAGCATGTCAATACTAAGAGTTTTATGCATTTCTTCACTAGATTCAGCTGGGTTTTAAGCAAAAGGGGTTGTTCCACTTGAGAGAAAAAATGTTTACACATGATTTTTTAAACCTTTGCTCTCAAACAACCTCTAGTCTAATCTTTTTTATGCAAATTATTCTGAAATGATTTTATTGTAGTCAATACTGTCTAAGCAGGACTTACACCTCTCTCCAGAGGTTTGGTGAGACTTTGGAAGAAGTTATTAGGACACTGCCGTCCCCTATTTTTTTTTACTACCATGTTTCTGTTGGTATAACTTTTAGCACAAATAGTGAATAAACTACAATAAGTTGAAATGTTGCATAACACAAGATTTTAAACTCTTATTTTACTACATGTTTATGTTTTACAGCAAATATGTCTAATAAAAATAAGTTTCTTAATCCTAAGAAGTTGTTATAAGGCTCACTTGAAAGGTGGCTTTGGACAAGGGCAAGTCAGGAGTGCTTTTTCAATGAAACTTTGAAATAAATTTGAGGTCAAATTTTGGTTTGAATTCAATTGTCAACGTCTGAACTAATGTTTGAACCAATAAAGCGCATTACTGTGAATTCAGTAAAAAAATGGCCTGGACACAACTCGTTTTAAAGTTTTTGTTTTCGACAATAAAAGTTTATCAAATTTTAAAGTAGTGTAAGCATTTTAAATATCATTGGTTGTAAAATTCCCTCATGTTTAATTGGAAACAGCTGATTGCATCTAAAAAGCCTTTTTTCTCTTTTCTCACCAACTAAGAAAAATAAAAAATAGTTTTGTTTATCTAAGTTGGTACGTCACTCAATTTTAAGATACCATGACCTGTTAAACGTTGAATGGCCTTTTTTGAAGTAAAATAGTAAACATTGAATTCAGTTTAGGTTAATTTTTACAATTATGTGATTTAGATGTTGCCTGATGTTTAGCATGTAAGGTACAAAACATGCAATTAGTTTACACCTTTTATGGAAAGCATCGGCGTTTGTCTTTTTTCGTTAATAAACGAATAACAAACAGTAAGGAACAAACTTCTATACCTTCTACTTCTATGCTTTTAGGAGAAATTGAATTTTCCAAAGTTTACTAAAAAAGAACTCTTTAAGTTTATAGCAGCAAATGTTTTTTGGTGTGACAATTCTACTTTTATAATTTAGTTTGTGAGTTATGAGAAATACTTACAACCGATTTAATCGATTGTAAATTTTATGGAATGTGTTTAAGTCATAATTTAGTTACTTAGGTTTACTTAGGCTGTTAATATTACGTTTAATGTTTTTTTTTTTCTTTTGTTTTTCAAGACAAATCAAATGGAACATCGTTTGTTTTTGGCTATGGTCCGTACAGCTGCGTCGGGAAAAATCTCGCTCTACTCGAAATCAAATACGTTGCTGTTCAACTCTTGCTGAATTTCTCATTTTCTCTTGATCCGGAGTTTACAGAATATAAGCGACGTAATTTTCTAACGATCATACCATGTAAGGAAATTATGGTGAGGATGAGATGTGAATAAAGCTGTGCTTTATGCGTGTTGGTTGTTTTACATAACGAAGTGATTGATATGTATTTTATTATAATTTGTAGATATTTTTTTTACCTGGTTTTTATTTTAGATGAGTTAAAAGTGCACATTAATTGATACCATTAAACTTTTATACTGGAATCACTAGATTTATTGTTGTTTAAACCAACTCATTTAGATTATAATAAATTAAGAAACGCTTCCTTCCCTTACCCTTAATTCCACCTTTCCTTTCCCTCCTCTGTTCTTTACATTTTTAAAATGTATAGAAAACACTTACCAGTGTACTCCAGTGTTTTGTCATCCTAATCAATTACACAACGCGAGTTCATCGTAAATTTCACCTCTTTCATAAATCTCAAAAAACTTTAGCTAGATTTTCTCGAGCATTTCTTTTCTTTGTGTCCATTAATTGAAATCAATTGTTATTAGGATAAGCTATTATTTATCTTCAAGTTTGTTTAGTAATTTTGTTTCGACCTCTGAATTATCAAAATCTAAAACCAGTTGCAAATTGAACTATTATGATTTTATCGTTATATATAATAGAGTTTCTAGTCGTTATTGAGAAAACAGTTTTAAACTTGAAATGTGTTGCTTTAAAGCTTCGTCTAATTGGACACTTTGTTGCCTTGAAATTTTATCTAATTGTGCTGACACACAGTGGGACGAAATCCCGATTTCGTGGCCAAAATTCCCAAATTACCTACACGAGGGTTTTCGAGGTCGCTGATTACGAATCTGAGGTCAGATTTAAAAAGACGAAACTATAAAACTCAAGAATTTGACTTTTGGCCACGAAATCGGGATTTCGTCCCACTGTGCGTCGGTACGAAAAACTCGTTTCCAGTCATGAACAGTAAATGTTTCATATTGTTTTGCCCACTGTAGTCTTCTTTTCTTATATTGAGACCGAAAAAGTGGTTTCCTTGCGGCTTTTTTACTACTTATCCCTACTTCCATTAATCGTTTATTCAATGTTGTCACAGATATTGAGTCTTCTTGGAAATTATTCATACTACTTGAAATTTTTATGGCAGCTAACTGTCTATTTCTTTTACTAACGGTAGCAATTCTTCTTTAGTAGCAGAGGTATTTCGCTGACGTCTTGACCGTTTCCAATTGACCACACTTTTGATTTCTTCTTTAATTTTCTTCCTTCTATTTTATAATATTCCATACCGTTGAAATAGAATACTTACAGTTTTTGAAATTTGTATTATTGAATATTTCTCTTGCGATAATTTAAATTTTGCCAATCGTGTTTCTACTGATAATTCAAGTTTTCTTGTCATTTTTTCTTTTAAAATGTCAACTTTAATCAAAGCAACAAAATTACAATTATTATCAAACTTCGCTTTGGCAAAATTATACCAAAACTTGACCTTTTCAAATGTTATACGAAGGAATTGCTAAATATTTATGCTTTTTAGAGTTAATAACCTTAACATAAACGTTGGTCTTGAAAACCGCGGAAGATTTCATGATTTATTTGAAGTGTATATTTAGGTGAAGAAACCGTAAGCACCCACTTGAGACGATATAAAAGCATATATACTGCTAAATTTATGATTTTTTTATTAGCATTCTTTTACTTAATCTTTCCACGCTTATATCACTATGATTTACCAAAATTTTTTTTTAAAAAAAAGAGATATAAAGCTTAAGAACTTCTTAAAATCTCAATGTCATTGGAACTATTATAGACGGTTGTGTATATGAAGGTCGTTAATGACATTGCTGAGCATTGTGTAGCTTTAATGGATGAGTAAAATAAGCTTCATATAAACGACGAGAACCAGGAACCGTTTCTGTTATTAGACAGTAATATCCCAGCAGAAAGAAATCAGCACTTGTTCAATAAACTGCTCATTAAAAAAACTCACCTAGTGACATTGATCACTGAGGTATTTGAAAAATGGTTTGATGATTTCCTACAAGCTGTGCAAGACACAAGCTGTGCAAGACATGATGCACCCGACAGAACTAAAGCTTTTGCTAAATAGTAAGATAACATTGATTTGACTATACATGGTATTATCTTTGACTACACGTGGTATTATCTTTGACTACACGTGGTATTAAATTAGGAATACTCTGCAAAAAAAAGGTAAACAAAGAGAGTTAAATCACGCAGAACCTTACATTTGATTTTTGTATGCATTTTAGCTAAGAATCTGAAACGTTAAACTACAGGAAAATATCAAGTGTAGAAGACTGAACAAAAATGATAATTACATTGTCTACCAAAATAAATCTACGCATCCAGATGAATCAATGGCTGAACTTGGCGCTGAGAATATGTAATTTACAAACAGTCTTGTATAGTACTTCGATACACTTATAGCAATAGTTAGGAGAAAACTGCCTAAAATGCTGGTGATGGTAAAACGAAAAATCCACTGCTCTCTGTAAGATGTTAAGAAAACTTTCACCTGTGATGACTGTAAGAAAACCCTGATAACAGCTCTAAAAATGTTTGCAAATTTATGTTTTAAATTTATGAACCATTTTGAAATGTATGTCTTTCAGTTTTATATTTGAGATTAGAACTAAACTAAGAGTTCTACCATGAAAGAAGGTGGCGCTTTTTTCAAATGGCTTTGTCTTTTTCACTGATTATTCTTATCTAATTGAAAAAACAACTCCCTCATCACTCCAACGAGGTCTAACAAACTATACTTTACGGACAGTTACTTTTTCTGATGCAAACCTATTAAATAAGTTTAATTCATTGTTCTGTGTTAACTTTTAGCGAAGTGGTTTTAATTTCTTTAAGGATGCCGAATTGACCGCCCCTTAGAACAGTGCTCTGACTGTTCAGAATAAAAGCAATTCACTTTTTAAAGTTTTGAAAAAACCACTTTTAAAAATTAATTTCTTAAACTGTGCGTATTTTGTCAAAATCCTTGAAAATTAGTGTGATTTCTTAATCGGAAATGGATAGTTCAAAGTTGTTCAAGTTCAGCGTTGATCAGGATTTTTTTTTTTTCAACGTTCTGAAACTAATAAGTATTACAACATTTTACGTTTTCAAAATTTCATAGAACACACAAAGTTCGAGGTGTGAATTTGATAGGAAGATTTTTTTTTAAAGTTAAATGCATATGGAAGTAAAATAAAAATATGTAGTTCTCTTAGTTAATAGAAAATTTTATTTTCCATCGTGAAACAATATTCTGTAGAACCGTTTCAAAAAAGTAATAGTATAAAACAAATTTAACACTAAACATATTTAATACTACACAAAAACAATATTTAATACTAAACAAAATTTAATACTAAACAAGTCTAATTGCGAAAAGCACAACAAATCACTAACGAAAGGTTGAAAGTATCCTTTTATTTACATATTGAACTGTAGAATTATGGGTGTTCCTGATCGCGGAAACTCACGGGGTTTGAATAAAAGAATTTTTAAATAACGCACTAGAAAATATTTAAATGTAGGCGTTGTGGGATTATGTATTGTGCTAAGATCGTCTCAACAAATCGGTTTTTACGCTATGCACATGCTAAATTAGTATGTACACTGTTAAAGTCAATCTATAGTGTACGACAAATGAAATCTTAGCATATTTGAATATTTTGCTAAGTTTTAATATTAAAAAGAACTGCGAAGAAGTGTTCTCAACACAGAAAAACTTGGAAAACAGAGAAATTTCTCATCAAGATAATAAGGCAAGGAATAGATAGTGTTATGAACCAATGGTGTTATGCGATGTTATGAACCAATGGTGTTATGCGATGTTCATTTCTTTGCTGTACTTCATCAAAAGTTAAGTGCTTTGGTTTTTTGAAGATCTTTTACCATGGTTGTACTCATTTTGAAGGGTGAAGGGTTTTTTGAAGATCTTTTATCATGGCTCCTGTTCTAACCCATACTCAGTCTGAAACAGATAGAAAGTTGAAACTAATTAAGCTGGCTAAGTTATAGACTGTAGAAGCTGTTGTAACAGCTTCCTGTTGTCAACTTATAAGTTAACAACAGGAATTCTTCAAGATAGTCCGACTGCCAGTGATGGTTACAAAAATAATAATCCGATGGCAGTTTGGATAAATATTTGTGTTACCTCCACTGGAGAGAGAAATAATCTGCACTAATAAGGAATGAGAAAATATCTGCGCTAAATTCTAGTGGCTTGCCATCCAATTTCGATGTTCTACTTAGCCTGAGTCAGAATATTGATGCAAATAAAATAATCTATTTGACAAAAATAAAGAATGCAGATCATAGCCTAATCATATCACACAAGCAGAACTTCAGTTGACAATCTCCAAGTGTGCACCGATTGTGTGCCCATTTATGGAGATTGTGTGTCCAACATTGTGTGATTAATATTGTGAGGTCGTAAAAATCCGGCCCTAGTTCTAAGGCAAAATAATACTCTGTCAAGTAGAAAATGTTTATTGAAATATGATTAAAACTCATCCTTCTGTTGCTTCTAAAATAAGACAGTTAACCTGCTTAGGCTGTGTTTCAGGATTGGACTTACAGTACGAATTGCAAAAGTAATCCAATTACGTTAGAAACAGAAGAGTTGATGATGTTTCTTTAGTGCAACTCATAAAAATGCATTGAATTTTTTTTCTAATAAAGAACATTTCAGGCATTCTATTATATGCATTTTATTCTTGCAAGTGTTTAGAATGTTCGATTTAAGTTCCTTCAAATACCGAGTGTATTAGGTGTGTGGACCCATAATTCGGAAGCAAAATTTAAGGTGGATGAAGTAGGCTTCCTTTAAATAAATTTTACAACAAAGAATATCAAATATCATAAATATGAAATAGGAGCATTAACCCATTTTATGCACCCCACTTATGCACCTATACACCTGATGCCCAAATCTTAAATTTTGCTTCAAAGTTAGATTACTTGACCCAAAAATACTTACTCAAAGTTTCAAAAAAATTCTTTCATAAATTAGAAGTGCAAAGAGATTTCTTTTACGATTGTCATATTTAAATAAATCTGTGGACATTGATATGCATGATCTGTGGACATTGACATGCACAAGAAACGATAAAATCAATAAAATGTCAATGTCCACATCTGTGGACATTGATATTTTGATTGATACAAGAAACGATAATTTAAAATTAACAAAAAATTTTAATACTTTGAATTTACCCTAAATACAAATCGCATTGCTTGCCGAAAAAGTCATTTAATGATATCCAAAATGAGGACTTCATCCAAGTAGCGAAATCAAAAATTTTGTTTTTTGGCATAATTGGCAGGCTAGAGAAAATTCTGTTTTACAAGTATATTAAATGATTTAATTTTAACCTTTAATATTTTGTTTTCGCAAAAAAGGAATAATTATCTGTATCCTGTATATACGGGATACGATGATTAGCTATTTTTTAGACCGTGACTGACATTTACAATAGCAGTTTGTATTTTTTCTAAAACTTAAGCGACTGGTTGTCACCACTACATACAATAAAAATCAAAATAATATAGGATAGATATATATATATATTTTGTCATTTTTGTTGTTTTTTAAATATAATAGATAGTTCAAAACAAGTCAGTTCTTTAATGATGTTGATTTCTGGCACGTTGGTTTCATGTACGTAATAACAAATTTGATTTCTGGTACATATACTGAGCTAATATCTTGTTTTTCTTAAACAAGTTAAAGGAGTATTGTTGTTAATTTATAGTAATTTTTGTTCTGCCCTTCTACAACAACTAGCTTAATTTTGAAAGAATAAATTATGGTAAAAAATCTACAAAAGTTTTTACCTTTAAGTCAAGAATTATGTTAGTTTTAAAATGCTTTGACCACAAGTTTGTTTTTTATAACAATTATTTTGGTTTTTTAGAAATTTATAAAATAGCAACAGGTGAGAAATTGCAATTAGATAACATACATCATTGAGTAACAAATTTTTGGGCAGGAGATTTAAGTATATAACTTAATTAAATGAATTGGTAGGATTTTTTGTGCCAAAGTACTAAAATTAGTTTTTATATTATTCTAAATAAAAAATTATTCTGAATTTTTTCAGATTTTGAACAAAAACTTAATAATTAAAAATTCATGGAGCTAATGAGAAATTTTTAAAATTAATGGAAAAATTCCTAAGATTAATGGAAGTAATTTATTTTAAAACTATTTAGTATCTAATAAGTTGGGTTTACATGATGTTGTGTTTAAGATTTAAGCAAAAAATCATATTTTAAATTTTATAACTTCTTTCTTTTTTAGTTAAAAAAAAAAAATGTTTAAAACTTTACAACTGCTTAAGATTTTCATGAAATAAATTGTTTGCTTGAACATTAAGGCTCCACAAAATTAGAGAGCATTTTATTTAATTCTGGAATCTCTGAAGCATTGGTATTCCATTTGTTAAATATAACTTTTTGAAAAAGCATATTGTATTATCTAAGATATTTTATATATATGAATTATATGAGTTTAGTATAGATAGTGTTTAAACAGTCCTTATCTGCATATCTAATTTTTTTTTTTTTTAACTTATGAAAATGAAAAAAAAAAAGATCTTTAGATAACCGATAAATAATCATGTATTAAGTCTCAAGTAAATCACACAATGCTTGTTAAAGAATTTTATTGAGAATTATTGAGGGCAAATTTTCCAATAATTATTTTATAGATTTTTTCTTTAATTATTTTCGGAGAACCTGGTTAAGGTAAGAGTTTTGATTAACAGGGCAGGAGTGTGATTTTCTTAGTGATGCAGTTCATCTATTATTTGATTTTGATTATGATGATTTTTATTAATGTAAAGTTGAGATTTACGAAGGATATGCTCCTGTCATTGATAAAAGGTTTTTTAATTTTCTCATTTTATGTCCTTTAAATGCATGGAGGGTAAGGATTAGTTATTCATATTTTAGCATTAAAAATTTAGATATACTATTTGTTTATTTTATAAGTTTGTTGTATTTTATTTATAGTACCCATAATTTACAGAACATACAAAAATGACCTTATGAAAAATTTACGTATTTTTGAAGAGCTATTTTGGGATAACCTAAAACTTTGAAAAGTTTTTGACTTGCATTAATAGCTTTTTTAAAAAAATGCTTATATAATTATAGTATTGCCACCCTTAATGCTCATCTAAGAAATGAAAAATTTACTGAAGAGTGTAATTTAAAATATGGTAAAGTATATATTTTATGTTTGTTAAATCTTTAATGAAAACTGTTTTGTTGTTTTGATGTGTAGGATGTTGTACTTGCTCAGCCATGACAACTGGTCTACAAAAAAATTTTTATTGACACTTTCTGGATTTTCCCACTTCCTTTTTGCCTAATGGAGATTCTTCCCTTTCCACTAACAAAATTCTTATTAACTTCTAATGAAATCACTGTCTGAAAGAGATACTTTAAACAGTGTATTTAATATTGTAGAGTGTGACCACTTGTGGAGACAAAGAAAACCAATCAATTTTTAGCTAAATTGTTTTGAGTTATTTTTTTCACTTTAACAAAAAGAGAAAAAAAAAAGAGATGATTTTTTTTGTTTCTTTAAAGATAAATAATCTTCAGAACATCTTTACCTTACTCAAAAGTCTGTAGCAAACTTATTAAAATAAGCTATAGCTGCTGTTTTACACTTGTTGAGTTTTTCTATTTTTAATGAAAACGTGTCTTCAGCTATTAAAGTAGTTTTTGTGTAAAGACTGGTAAAATATTTTTAAACACTTAAATTTTTTAATTAAGATTGTTTAAAAACTCCTACTGTAATTGTTGTAAATAATTTATGGGACACTTTATTTGAATCGATTTAATTTGCTTAATGTTTGTCTTTAAATATAATTGAATCATGATTTAAAAAATCACAATTTTGAGTTTTGCTTTTAATTACAGCAGAAGATTTGTCAACATTTTTTGTTGTTTTTCTACATTTTTTTACACCTGTAAAGATTGTTTCTGTCAGCATTTTCACTACTGATATTATAGCAAACACTGTGTACTATTTATTTACACATTTATTTATATCATACATAATTTTATATATATATATATATATATATATATATATATATATACACACACACACACACACACACACACACACACACACACACACACACACACACACACACACACACACACACCTTTCTCTACCCACCTCAGAAATAAATTTCGGTGTTTCAGCTTTTAACTTTTGCAAATAATTGTTTTAATACTGCATACAATTAATTTTAAAGTATTTAAAAAGATTTTGAAAAGTTATTTGTAGGCTATATATAAAAAAGTTGAACTTTGCATGGCTAAATTTTTTGAAAAAGAAAAACCTGTGCTTGGTTTAATTAATGAATCATACAGCTCCGATTACAGAGAAGTTGAGGTCAGCCATGGAAGTTCAAGCAACCTGACCAGTCTTTATGGATCAGCTTCTCATAATAGTTGCATCAAGATTTTAATTGACATTTTTCTTGTATCTATTTTTTTATTGTTACTAGTGGCACTTGTTTTCTTTTGGATGGATAAAATTCCCAGTATCTCTGACCACTTTTTGAATGGCAAAAAATATGGTTACAAGTTTGTTCTATGTATTGCTGTCATGATTGGGCTTCTTGTTTTGGTGGTAATCTTGATTGCAAGAAATTTGAAATATCTAAAATATTTATTTTACTGTTGTTCATATGTAAAGATATTTCAAAATCTGTCAAGAGATAATATAGGTAGTGTGACTTCCACTTTTTTAAGCCAAGATACAGGAAGGAAAAATAAAAATGTAAAACTGTTTGAATTACCTGAAAGTGATATTGTTTCTTTAAAGCAACTCTTGACCGATTTTAAACTTAAAGGTGGTTCTCATGAATGGTCTTTTTCCAGTACACAATCTAGCTTTCGTGTGCTGGGTGTTATGAATTCATACCCTGCCATTAGCTTTTCTGTAAAAATTGTATTGGTTGGCTGTCCAAATGCTGGTAAGACAAGTATCTTTCACCGCATATTATATGATCAATTTTCACAACACTACACAGCAACACTAGGTGTTGAGTTAGGTCATATAACATTACATTTAAATCCAAATCACACTAGTGATCATGTTGAGATTCATTTACAGCTATGGGATATTGCTGGTTCTGAAAGACTTTCTAATTTATCTCATGTTATCTATAAAGAGACAACAGCTTTTGTTATTACCATTGATGCAACTAACCGAAACAGTTTATCTGCTTCTGCACCTTTGTTAAAAGATATACACAATGCTACATGTCAGCCATATATTGCTGTTTTCTCTAACAAAATTGACTTACAATCTGCAAAAAAAAGTTTTCAATCAAAAAGTAATGAGACTTTAAAGTTTGAAGAATATTTTCTTTCTGCCAAAAGTGGGGAAAAAGTTCTTGAGAGTATTGCTGATGTTGTGGTCTGTGCTGTGTTGCACGAAATAGAAAAGCTAATCACTGATAAATAATTAAATTTGTAAGAAGATTTTTTATTCTTAAAAAAACACAATAAGAAAAGCCTATTAAAGATATAAGTGTGCTGTCAATATTTTGCCCATCTTGTAATATTCTTATTACTTTTTTTATTAATTGTTTGGGTATATTTCATTTTGATATCATTCAGAGTTTTTTTAACTAGTGTAAAAAAATAATATTTAAAATTGAATACATATATATTTTATTTTAAAATTGATTATGGAAAGAATTTTTAAAAAATTCATTTTAATATAATGTTAGTTATGAAGTCACAAGAAAAGAAACATGCAATCTTTATTACTCGTTCATTGTTAATGCAAAAAAAACAATAATACTTTGTTCGTGGAATTCTTTGTGAAAAGGTTTTGATAATTCAGAACTAGGAAGTAATTAGTTAAGAATAAATAATACATTTGATCCCAGTCCCCAATATATTACTGTCCCTACCATGGTGTTAAATGTTTTCTAAAAAGCTGCTTTGTATAATTTTCAAAAAAATTTTACTAAAGTTTTAAAGTTAAAAATATCTCAAGTTATTGAGTTTGTTTCTAATATTTCTAGGAAAAGTACTTTAAAATCAGTACTTAAAGTAAACAGAGTTAATTTTAGCATTTTGTATTACACAATTTACAAGTTTAAATGCAAATTTCTAATACCATTTTTTTTTTTAGGCTCATTATTTAAAAAATAATTTAAACATCTTTTACTGTTAGTTATTTTTTGTTTTTTTACTCAGAATTATTAAACTCTCTTTTTTTTTTTTTTTTTTTGTTTGTTTGACACATATTTTAAATAATTCCACACAACCATATATACAATGGCTTTGATTGTATAATCCTGGATTAAGCAGTATTTCAAAGCAACTCCCTTTGAGCAGCTTTAATTTTATCCAACATTTGTTCTGTTTGATTTCATTGCTCTTGTGATTTATTTGTGTTTCTAATACTTTTTAATTTTTATTTCGAAGTGATTTGAAAACATTTTAATATAATGATGGCTTGATCAATTTGGATATTGGTCTAAACTTCTAAGTTAATAATGGTGAAATATCAAGGTATGAAAATGTTCTTTAGTTTCTATTAGAATTTGGAAAATGTTTTCATTTTTATTTTTAAACTCAGTTGCTTTGGGTGAAAGACAAGAATGTAAAATGTTAGATTCTCTGGTACTTTAGATTTTTCTATACATCATTTTTTGATAAGTTATAACATTATAAACTTTTTTTAAATTTTAAATTTAAGTTTTTGATATTAAAAAAAAAAAAAAAAAAAAACATTTTATCACAAATTTTATGTTGTCTCTATGGATGCAAATAGTTTTTGTAAACATCAGGTGGTTATGAGAGGTTTTTGTAGAGATATTCTTCTTTTGACTGTTCTTCTGCTGTTGTTTTTCTTTTTTGTTGGTAAGAAAGATTTTTTAAACATACTGTTTATCTAAGCGATCAAAATGTTTGCTTAATGGAAAAAAAAGTTTTAAAAAAATATTTATGCTGTAAAAAATAAAAACCTTTTGTAAATATTTGCTATTGAAAAAAATAATGTCTGCTTTTTATTGTAAATTATTATTTTTTATCAACACCAAAGTATAAATACTTTGTAAATATGTTATAAATAATTTAAATTTATTATGTATATCATATAATTGATATTTTATGCTAAGTAGATCCTCTGGATTTATACATTTTAAAGTTATGGGTTTGCATGTTTTTTTGTTAACCAGTAAAAATTTATCTTAATTTCAATATAGATGTGTTTACATACGCACACACAAACACATATACACACACAAATTGAAGATTAGAGCTTCCTATCATTTTATTTACTTTATTTGTTTTTAAAGTAATAAATATGTGGGTATCACATTACAACATTTGTTTTCTTAGTTGTCATATTTTCATTGGGTAAGAAGATCTTCCAAGACTCAAATTAAGATTATTTTTAGATTTTGAAATTTCTGACAAGAGTTTGTTTCTTACCATGTTAAAAAATTAAAGTTTTTTTTTTTTTTTTTTTAAAAAAAAACTTTGTTGTTTTAAAAAAAAAAAAAAAAGAATGGTTACAAAAGAAATCTCCTCAAGATTCAGCTCAAAACTTTTTTTTAAGTATTTGAAAGATTTAACATGATCATGTCATAACATGGTCTTGTCATAACATCATCATATTATTGTTGAAAAAGGTTTCAATCAAAAACATCTGCATATAAAAATAGTTAAAGGTTTAAAATTTAGAAATGGTTAAAAAATAAGCATTTTGAATTTTTTCAATTGTCACATTTTAAAGTGTTTTATTTATTTGTAACAGAGAAGTTGTTAAAAATAATATAAATAAGAGAGTATTTAATATGCTTTCTCTTGTGTTGGGTGGGATAATCATTACTTTTTTTTTTTTTCACAATATCAGTTGTTTGTTATGAATGCCTTATTGTTAACAACAGTTAAGACCTTTTTCTCGTGATCCTGAGAACCAAAGTAGTCAGTGTAATCAGTGCTTAGTGATCAGTGATTTAAATTGTTAAATATCATTGTTGTTACTTTAAGGTCAAAGTGAGCTAAGCATGAACTCGCCAGCAATTTACCATCGTTCTTTGTAAGTTAATTTGCAAAAGTTTGGTATAATTCTACATATGTCAACTAAAATTACATTTTTTATGCTTAAGTATTGTTATTAGGAGTATGAAATGTTATTTCAGCTCAACAACCCGAGAAACTCGCACTACCAGCAAAGAAAATGATCGGGCTTTGAAGAATTTTCTGATTGAAATGCGTGAGATTTTGATTTTTAAATTCTGAGTATGCAAGCTTTTCTTTTTCTATAATAGGGCTTCTTATGTTTTACTTTTAGTTTAACTGCTTTTTTCTTCTCTTTTTCTGGTCGTAGGCAACAAAAACTTTGATGAAATAAAGTTGTCAACATACCGAGCTGCTGCAAAGCTTGTTTTTGTACAAACAAGCACTAGTTGTAAGTAATTTTCTCATTTAAATTTTGGGTTGTCACTTTTATTCTGTTCTACTGACAATGCAAACTTCTATTACAATTTTAGTGAACCTTGTTGATATTTATAACATTATTGAAGCTTTTCGTGAAAATGGATTGAATACTCTTGATCATACTGCTGAAATTGATGAGCCACGGCTGGAATGCATTGTTGCCAGTATCTATTATTCTCTTTATAAACGCCTACCATCAAAAACAGATATTGATGTGGAAAAATGTATTGCAATACTCACCCAGTGGATCATGCATGCATATGATAGGTAAAAATCATTAAGATTTTGTTTAAATTACATTCTACAAAAAACTTTATTTCTCTTACTTTTAAAAGCTGCTCATACTTTACTGCATAATTAAAAATGACCACTAGACTGTTGTTAAAAACCATAGCAAATAAAAATGTCATGTAGTAAAAAAATGCTGACTTTTAAAATGCACTTAATGTAATTACAATGCATATAAAAAGTAAAAGTTTAGCACATAAAAGAGAACTTAAACAATTATTTAATGTTACAAAAATTTTTAATGAGATTATTGTTATTATCTTGCAATTATTTAGCAACATAATATTGTGTTACTGCATTTTAACTACACTGTAAGTGTGTGTTATTAATGGACAACTTGAATGTTTCCTAAAATTTCATTCTTTTTACGCACTACACTTGCATTACACTTATACCACACTTACACACTACACTTACACACACTTACACACTTCACTTACACACACTTATATCACACTTACACACTACACTTACACACTTCACTTACACACTTCACTTCCACACACTTACACACTACACTTACACTACACTTACACACTTCACTTACACACTTCACTTACACACTACACTTACACACTTCACTTACACACTTCACTTACACACACTTACACACTACACTTACACTACACTTACACTACACTTACACTACACTTACACACTTCACTTACACACTTCACTTACACACACTTACACACTACACTTACACTACACTTACACACTTCACTTACACACACTTACACACTACACTTACACACACTTACACACTACACTTACACTACACTTACACACTACACTTACACTACACTTACACACTTCACTTACACACACTTACACACTACACTTACACTACACTTACACACTTCACTTACACACACTTACACACTACACTTACATGCACTTATATCACACTTACACACTACACTTACACACACTTACACACTACACTTACACACACTTACACACTACACTTACACTACACTTACACACTTCACTTACACACTTCATTTACACACTTCATTTACACACTTCATTTACACACACTTACACACTACACTTACACACACTAGTTAAATCAAACTCAAATCTTTACATATAAATATTTGGTTTATTATTTTTGGCACTTTTTTGGAATTTTTCCTTGTGTCATAATCTATTTACTTCAATGATCAATGAGCTGCTCATTACTAAATTCAATGATCAACGTGTTTGCTTATTATTAATAACATTGAATATTGTGTTATGTTCTATTTTACAAATACAAATTGTTTAGTGGTTTGATTTACATAATTGATTTTTATAATAAAGACAAGTGTTATTTAATAATTTTTAAAATAAAACATGTTCTATGTTTTGTTAATATCATTTATGAGAATTTTACAAAATATTTTGAAAGCTGTGTAGAAAAAACTCTTAGAGAATGTTAAATTTGAAAAAATAATTTTTTTAGTTTTTAAAGTTCATGATCAATAAGAAGTAGATTATTATGCAGTTTCAGGAATAATACTCATAGTTTTATTTTAATGTGGATCTGTTCAAACAGGGATGGAATCAAAAGAATTCGAGTACTTTCAGTGAAAACTGCATTATCAACTTTATGTGAAGGAAGACTTGTAGACAAGCTTAGATGTAGGAGATTAAACTGTTGTTTTTTTTATTGCTTTACATTTAGTTTTTGTTTTATGTTATAAACATCCTCTTTTAACTGATTTTTTTTTTTTTTTATCCAATTTACATAACTTTTTACATACTGACTGAATGAGATTTGCTCATATCATTTTTTTAAATGGGTTTTACAACATTGTAGAAGAAATTCACTATGAGAATAACAATGATAAACTGAAATTGGAAATATTCCTTTGAAGGATATAAAGAAATGTGTGTTTTAGTGTAGTTTTTTTCATTTTCCATTTTTGTTACATGTTCATCTATTATTTGTTCAATTACATGTATGTTCATCTATTGTTTGTTCAGATGTTTATACCCAGATCTCTGAATCTAATGGAATACTGAATGTTGCAAAATTAGATAACTACCTCAGAGATTTGTTAACGGTAAGATGGTTAATATAACCTTCAACAAAAAAGTTGTATAAAAAATAAATTTATTATTGTTGTTTATTAAAGAGTTAGCAGTATGTTTTCCTTGTTTTACATTCTTGTTTTTTTCTTTAGCTGCCATGTGCAGTTGGAGAAGAGCCAAACTTTGGATATAATGAAGATATTTTAGAATCATTTTTCAAACCAACTGGTGTATGCATTATATATATACCAAGTTGTGTTTCTCTTTGTTATCTTGTCTTCTCTTCATTTTGTATCTTCTTTGTTCTGTCTATCCTTTTTGAATGCTAATGCTATTATTTATCTGAATTGAATTTGTTGTTAATCTGAGTTTAGTATCTTTAATAAGTCTCAGTATAGTTGTTATTACTTTTATTCAGGTGCTTGAAAGAGCACATACTAAGCTTGATGAATTTCTTGAAGCATTTTTAAATGAACAAACTAACGGTGTTTTGTACTGGCTTCACATGCTCCACAAAATATGTAAAGCATCAGAAGGTATTTTACATTATTTTGAAAGAATCATATTATTTTTAAAATCTTCAAAAAAACTTTATTTTAAAACATTAGTGAAGTTTTTTAAACCCAATTAAGGGCAACTTGTAAACCCTTCTCACCTCTTACTTGTAAACCCTTCTTACATTTTTTTATTTTATTTTATACAAAATTCTTAAAATAGAGACTTAAAAATAAACTAAAATAAAAATAAACTCTTTATTCACAAACTCATTTTTAGTTGAGCATCAAATCCAGTGCAAAGGGTGCGGGAAAAAAAGTTTTATAGGTCTCAGGTAATTCTTCTTAATTTTTTATTTAAGTAAACAAATTTCATACAATAAAGACTTTATTTTTATTTAAATTTTTTTGAATTACTTTTTTTTTAATAGCAAGTTATTAAGTAAGAACATTATTTCCATGAAATCCAGGGTCTTTCGTTAACATTTTTATATGAGAATCATAAAAAGTTCTTACAGTTAATTTTACATCACTAACTTATTGAAATTTAAAATTATAGAGTAAAAACATCCTATGATCTATGTATTAAAAGTAAAAATTAAATGTGTAATATATTTTTATAATTAAATATGTAATAAAAATCTCACCTATTACATAAGTAAAGTTAAATTACAATCTGTTAAATGATTTTTTCCTTGTTTGTCACTGCATCCCTAAAAGTAGTAAAAGGATTTTGTCTTCACATTTTTTCTAAAAAATTATTCCCAAAAATTTTCATATGCTTATTTCTATCTTGACCCCTAATTTCATCCCCAAATATCAACAAAAACATGTAACAGTCTTTTATAGAGTCCACAAAATGAACTTAACTTAAATAAAAAAACACACATCAATGCCAGATTCAACCACAAAAATATAGTAGACCAGTGTAATAACTTTTTAATATTTTAACAATAAAACTTCATTACGTCTCAGCATCAGCATTTAGTTTTATGGTTTTTCATGATTTGTAATAAGGTAAAAACTTCTACATCAGTCATTTGAAATAGATATCATTTAAAATAGTTTATGTCTTTAGACATACAATGCTAAAAGATTCCAGAAAAAATTGTGAAATCTTGCATACCTCATGTTATTCTGTTTCAACCCTTCAAGGCATTGTACAAAAACCCTATTCCATTAAAATCATTAAACTTAATTTTATTACAAGTTTTAAATAAAAGTTTATGCATAAAAATAAAATTGCTTCACTAAAAGCTTTACTGTTTTAAATGCGTAAAGAGTTCTATTTCAATAAACATCAGAACGTCATCTGTTTATCTTAAATGACTGATATTGATATTGGCCGTTACCTGTTATAATTAGTTAAAAACTAAAAAAACCGAACACCAATCTTTAATTATATCTGTAATTACTGATATTTATATTTATCTAATACTTTTACATCTAACACCTTGAAAAGTTTAAGTTAAATTTCTTTAGATATAAATGCCTCCATTGTTACAACTATCACTTTTGTCAAGTATGTATTTTAGTTCTATAAAAAAAATTTTGTTATAAATTTTGTTTGATACTGTACTATTTATTATGAACCCTCTGAACAGTAAGTTGAATTTAAGCTAGTGCTTTTATCAATTGTAATCATATTTATAGTTTTAGAATAGAACTCAGGAGACATTGGTTTTTAAAAAATTTTTTCAAACAGCATGAACTTTGGCAAGACATCCAGATTTATTTATTTTATTCTTTTATAATTCTTTTAAATACCTTTAACCAAACAAAATAAAGACCTTTATAAGTTTTTTTTTAAGTATTATTAGTAAAAATTTTTTATAAAATATTTTTTTTTACAAATATTACTTTTATAAATAATATTTTTAAATATTACTCTTTTATATATAATATTTTTATAAGTTAATTTTTTCTAAGCTTAAAGGCTGTTTAACTACTGAAATTAACTAAAACTCTCTAGGATTGCTTTTGGAGGGAGAGGGTATCTGGTGCCCATAAAAAAGATCATGATATGAGGGAGTATACATCTTGGGTAAGAAGTCAGTCTAATTTTTTCTTTTATTATTAAACGTTTTAGTTCAACCTTTAAGTTTCCCAAAATTTCATACTTTTTACACAACTAATTTAATTAATTTTACACAACTAATTTAATCAAATTTAAATCTTAAGACATAAACATTTTTTAAATTATTAAATAACACAGCTCCCCTTATACCGTCACTATTCTTTGTCCAGAATAAGAGTGATAAAACTGCAACAGTTCGAAATAAACTTCTTTGCTCTCCCTCACCTACTTCATCACGATTACCTGACTATCCCAAAGAGCCTGAACCTAACAAAATGCTTGACATGAGTAACATTGTGTAAGTTTTTTTTTGTCAATTTTATTTTTTATTTATTTTTTTTTTTTTTGTTCAGTTGCTTCTAAGCATTTCATTTTTAAACCAAAGAATAAAGAGTTTTAAATAAATTAGGACCACATTTTCATATTAACTTTCTTTCTAAGATCTAAATCTTTTTTTAATTATTTAGTAAACTGTTGCTTATAAAGGTTACTTTTAGACCTCCTTTACCATGTGAGCCTTGTTCACCAAATTCTACATTAGCTCGTTCACCCAAGCTTTTAAAGAGTAGTGAAAGTCAACATTCAACATTGTCAAGAGGAAGCTCCAACTTTTCACCAGCTTATGACAGGTGAGTGTTAATTAGATTATTCAATAAATGGTGCTTGAAATTTTATTTGAATATAGCATTGGTTATAACAACGTTTTTAATACAAACCTGTTTTTATAAATAACTGCAGTAAATTTTACATGTCTACTATATATATTTCACTGTGGCTTTTAAAAACCAGATGTCTCTTTCATTAAAATTCAATTAATGTAAGAAATAGGATCATGTTATATCATGCTTTATTGTTGCTGCACATCACTTGCATCATTTCTACAACATTTTTTTTTTTTTTTCTGGTCTTCTTTTTTTTACTTTTATTTTTCTCATCAAGCTTTATTTGTTTTTAGTTTTATTTTTAACAATAATTTGAGAATAGTAAAAAAAAAAAGTTATTTTTTGTTAACGATTTATATATTGCTTTTGTACTTATATTCGGATTATCTGTGTTAATGATGGCTCTCGTTTTTTTTTAATTCACATTTTTATTTACTTTAATATAGTGTTTTTGTAAATTAGTTACAGCATATAATTTATAAGTATTGTCTTTTTAGACCAGATGAGGAACATTCATTGATAAAACTTTATGCTCAAAGGTAAATTTTAACTTAAATTTTGGCAAGTTGAAGTTATTTCTTGTAGATTTTTTTTTTTTATATCTTTTTTAGTGTTGTATTTATTTATTTTCTAGTTTAACAAGTATTTAAAATCTTTATTTTAGACTTGCAGCATGTACACTAAACAACAATGTAATGCTATTAAAGTATTTATTTAAATGAAAATGTGTATTTGTAAGTTAGTACACCTGTGTGTTTTTAAAGTTAATAAAATTAATACAAATTTCAAGAAATGAATATGTGTATACAAAGTAACCAACACTGTCTATAATAAAAACACAACTGTAAGTAGTTTGCCAGTTGTTCTCTTTAGAAACATATTATAGAGTATATGAAAGTGAAGTGTTTTTGGTGTAAAATCACTAATAAATTGTTGAACATTTTTCAGAACCTTAACTCTGAAAGTATTTTACCTGTCAATACTTCAGCTGAGCAAAAGTTGATAATAACTTCATTAGAGGAAAAAAATAAGTATGTCATAAACAAATATTTTATACTAAAAAAATAACTTGCTTTATGTTTTTATGAAGTATTTTTATGATCAATAATATCAAACTAAAAGGAAGATAAAGCTACTAAAAAAATTTGTATTAAATCTGCTCTACAATTTTCTATAATATAAAGTTGAAGTTTCTCTCATTATAAATCAGGTAACACATGCTAAACCTGTAACAACTTTTTTTTTTTTGCTTAGATTTCTTCTTCACCAAATTAGCCAGTTAAAGGCAGAGCATGAAGAAACAATAAATAATGCTCAACAATTGGGTTGTGATCCAAATCTTCTAACAGAGCTTCGCATGCTTAGGCTTAGAAAAGATGAGTTGGAAATGCGGATGTCTGCTTTGCAAGAAACACGACGCGAATTAATGGTGCAACTTGAAGGTCTTATGAAATTGTTAAAGGTAATTTTTTGTTTTATTTTATTGGTGTGGTTCAAGAATGCCATTCCATGTAAAACAAGTCAACTAAATTATTACAGCTTTTTTACTAAATAGCAATTATGCTTTTGAATTAATGTTTCATTTGTATTGCATGCACTATCCTTTTTGTTTTTATGTAAATATATTTAAGTTGAATTAAAAGATGTTATTTTAAATTTTTCTCTATTCAATAGCTATTTATAAATATGTCTTTTAAAAGTTGTTTGATTTATGTAGAAAATATTTTCCTTAAGCCTCATCTGTTTGTCAAAGTTAAACGGTTGTTGTTGTGAATTTCTGTTAAATTTCATGATTTTGATACGCCTCAGTTTTCAAAATCGTGAAAAGTAATTCTTTTTGGTGATCATTTTATTGAACTACTAATGTTTGGTCTTGCTCTCGTTAACCCAAACTAATGCCTCAGTTTTTCATTATCATTCTGTTCTCTTTTGTAGAACACAGAAGGCACGGCTCTGTCCAACAGTTAAAACTTTTCTCGAATGTCGTGTTATCAATACGCTGTTGGGATTTGACTGAGCAAGATTAAGCATCGGCGTTTACTTTATAATGATGACGTATGACATGACGTCAGCGTGATGCAGATAGATTTGCAATAGGATGATGGTGCATGTATATATATGCTTTATATTAAGTATAGTATTGTAAACTTATGGGTTTTTTTTAATCAAATTTATCTTTAATTTACCTCATTTAATTTGAATATTTGGTGACGCTTTTTATACAAGATATCAAAATGTAAGAAATTGTAGATTATATATTTATAATACTTTTGTATCAGACCTTTTTAAAACTGTTCCCATGATATCAAATGATGCGGTTGCTTGTGCGGTAAAACTGTTATATCTAGAAGCCTTCTGGTTTGGATTGATCAACGTCTGAATTAATTTTTAATGGTGGTTAGCTGTTTAAAACATCCAATAAATTTTTCTTTTTACCTATTTATTACTTCTATGTTTTTATTTGAGATGGCAATTTATAATACTGCTAGTTAACGAAGTTTTTACGAGATGTCTCTTGCGAAATTAGTATAAATATTACCATCTCATTTGTATCTATGTTAAAAATAAGTCTGTTTGTGACGAAACTTTCATGAAAAATATTTGGGGGGTTTTTGAGTTTAAATGATTAAAGAGGGTTTCATTGCTGATTTGTATTATTGTTTTGCTACAGAATAATCAAATTAATGCACCTCGCGTTGTTCCTCGGGCCGTCCCAGAAGAATCTCGCCCATCTGTTACGAGCATCACAAGCAATGCGTCGTCAACATTAATGAGAGGAGTAAATGGGGAAGTTAAAGAAGCTTTCGGTGAATACATTGTTTATCTTGAAGAGTTATCTTTTGGGGTTTTTATCTTTTTTTTTTTTTTTGCGTTGAACTCAATAATGATATTATTTAGGTAAAACCGGCTCTAAAGATATTAACGAACACATGGGAGACGACTTACAAGCGGATCTTCTTGCTGCTGTAGAAGAGGTGGCCACGGCTATGACAGCCGTTGTCTCTGAGATAAGAGCAGGTTGGTGATTATTTTGAATATATATTGTATTCTTGTCGAATTTTGTATTTGAAAAAAAATTAAAAATTGTGCTGATTTTATTGTGTGTGATGATCTTCTCCATAGACGGCACACAATCTCCAGAAGACGATCAACAAGATATTAATGTCGATGTTGTTGTTGCGGTTAGTAGTGCTAAAAACACTGTATCTAACACCGAAGTGACGGTCTATTGAGCATGTTGCAGTTTCATATAGTTTCGACTTAATGTCACTGCTGTCGTTATTTTAGCACCTATTTGTGACTTGTTATGATTGTGGTTCAGAATAATTCGGCTTTTTATGTTGTAACCAAGAAGCTTTGCTTTGCTATTTGAAGATTTTTAGTATTTTTATTTTTTGTTTGTTTTTTTTTTATAGATAAGTTACTATTTTTATATACATAATTCACTATTTTTACTTTTAAAATATTTAATCTTATTTATGTTTTTATTTTTCGGTCGCCGGCTTTATTCCTTATCAAATTTTGTTGTGACGATGTAGGAAATAAACTTGTCGAAGAATGTATGATTCTAAGAATCCTATGTTATATATAGTATTTGCGTATTTTTTTTTTATCGGAGTTAGCAATAAGACAATTTTATAAGAATGTAAATAATCCGTGCAAATTTGAGATTTTGATAAATGTTTTCGGAAATCCGGAAATGATCACACCTAAGTTCTGCGAAGTGATTGTTATCACTTCATGTTTTTGTCTTGAGTATTTTTTACGCTGAAATTTGTATAAAGACGCAGTTGTTATTTGAAACCACTAACGATTTTCAAGTTTTATTTCCGCTATATGCTGACTGTTTTTAACAATCAATCACGTTTTTTTTTTTTTTTTTTTTTTGTTTTTTTTTGTTTTTTGTTTTTTTTCTTGTTTTGTTTTGTTTATAAAAACGCAATTTTATATACGTAAATCTGTATCGCATTATCACCTCGTATACTGTGAATATCTGACATCGTTTTCTTGCTATTTATTACTTTCTTTGAGTTAGCATCTCATATGACTTGATTGTTATTATTGTTATTCTTCCCATTTATTTCCATCCTTCAAGTGAAAAATTTAATCTATATCAGCCATTTTTCGTTTCATTGGAAAATAGCTCTAAGAGGACCATTACGAACCCATTTAAGAAAAATTCTTGCGCAAAATTTTATTGGCTACGTTGTTTGCCGGAGCTCTTTAAAATGCAACATCAAAATAAACTTACATTACGTTAAAAATTTTTATGGAAAAAAAAAAATTGCACGAAATAAAAAATTTTCGAACTAGTTTTTAGAAGCGTCTAAAGGTTTTGATAAAAAGTAATTATTTTAAGAGTTACAAACGAAATCTTTTTGCTTTTGATTACAGTGAACAATTGCTTAATGATTCTAAAAAAAGCAGCAAAAGACGTAAACATTTAGGAAACAGGAATTAATGCTTTGAAAAAAAAAAAAGTTGATGCAGCAATCTCATTTATGGCGTCCCCAGCTTTTTGGCAAATTCTATAAGAAAGTTTAAGAAAATCATGTCAAAAGTTTAAAGTTTAAGAAAATCATGTTGAAAGTTTAAGAAAATCATATGTATAGCAATTATAAATGTGTCTTAATGGATGTGCATGGTAAATGCAATACAATAATAGTTAGAGTACATATAAATTTTGAAAAAAAGATTATTAGAAAATAACCCAAAATGTAGGAGTTTGTATGTGGTTAAATTTTCTAGTAAATTGTTTTTAAAACTTCGGTATGGTCACACACTAAAATATAAGTGTTAAAATACTTCCACAAATCATCGTAAAAGTTTTATTAAAAGAGAAGATAACGATCAAAATTATAACAAAGGTACACTGCAGGCCAAATGTTTCTGGAGACTTGGATTTTGTTTAATTTTTTAATTAAAACTCCCATTATTATTTCAAAAAAATTCAAATATCATATTTACATTTGTTTTCATAAATTTAGACGCACTCATATTGGAGAATTTAAATTTTTAGTTTTTTAACAATAAAACAATAACGAAAAAAGATTTCGGATTAGTTTTTTTTCTATTTATTTGATAAATACATACAGAATACAAAATTTAAAAAAATTTACAAAAAAAAAATACAAACACTAAGTAATACTTAGGTACAACTACATGGTATTAAAAAAATAAGACAAAAAAAATTGTTCATAAATTTAGACGCACGATACATTAGGAGGCGTAATTTATGAACCAATCACTATTTTGTGTATCCGCCTTTTGCTTTAATACAACTAAGAACTCTTCTAGGCATAGACTCAACAAGATTTTTGTACATCGCTTCTGGGACCCTATACCAGGTCTCCTTAAGGAAGTCCTTCAGCTTGCCAATGTGGAAATTTGAACCTTTGCCAATTCATGGTCAATCCAAGCCCAAATGTTTTCAATTGGGTTCAAATCAGGTGAGTATGGAGGCCACGGTGTTGTCTTGATATTATTATCGTTGAACCACTCCTTTGTATAGTATGCAGTATGTGCAGTAGCGCCATCTTGTTGAAGTTTCCATGGTTTATCATTGAGCATAAACAGGTCAATTGGTGGAGTTTGTTTTCCAGTACTTCTACGTATATTCTGGAGTTGATTCTTCCGGTTTATGTTTGGCACATACCAACACCTTTGTAATTGAAGCATGACCAGATTCCTATCGAGCCTCCTCCACTTTGTACAGTCGGTCTAATGTACCTGGCGTAATACTTTTCGTGAGCCATTCTTTTGACTGTTATGTTAGATTTGCGATTGATAAGCTCAAAGTTACTCTCATCACTCCACGTAATGTTTTTCCATTGTTCTATTGTCCAATACCTTCTTTCACGACACCTTTTAGTCTCCTTTGTTTATCATATGGACGCAAGAGCGGTTTCTTCAAAGCAGAGTAGACTCCAATCTTGTATTTGATAAGTATTCGACGGACTGTGCTTTTAGAAATAGATGTATTTCGCGTTGTATTGAATTCTATGTTCAATTCTTTGTAACTAATTCTTGGATTAGCTCTGACAGCTCTAAAAAAGGCACTATCGTCCTTTCTGGTGGTTTACAAGGGTCTACCTGGCCTCGCTTTCTGGCTGGCACCACCAGTGTGAAGAAAGTTTTGCTTCGTTGTCCGAACGCATTTCCCAGAGACTCCAATTAACCTGGCGATTTCTCTATTACTTTTGGTTCCTTCTTTGATGTGAGCAATAATTTGCCATCTTTCAGCTTGAGTGATACGTCTTTTACCCATTTTTCGCGTCTTTTTAGTGCAAAACTAACTTAACTTTTGTTTACTTATTAAATAATGATTAACTAATTCCAGGTAAGTTATATTTATATAAGGTTTTTTGACAAAATCAATTAATTTAGGCTTATTAATGAGAAATATGGGGAAAAAACTACTAATTAACTATCAACTAACAAGGTATAAGACTTTTTTGATTGTGCGTCTAAATTTATGAATAAAATAAAATCAAGCTTATCAATTAATTTTTTTGTGTTAGTTTGTATAAAATGAGTAATAAACATCCTGTAAAAAAAAATTAAGGTACTTTATAATAGAGTTTCACTTCCGCTACTAATTTATATATCAAACATAGCGGTAGCACTTTTATTTTATTTTTATTTTAAGCATTTTCTTACATATATGTAAAAAAAATTGAGTGCGTCTAAATTTATGAAAACCACTTTATTTTATAAAAGATACATATAGTTACTTTTTAAGAAAAAAAAAAAAAAGACAAAAAATGAAATAAAAAAAATACTAACAACACTATTATTATTAAACTGTCTTTTCGTCAAAAAATAACCCACGAGTTTTTATCACTTTTTTTGCGATCTGTGGCATCCTATTTATTATTTCGGGTGTAATTGATAACCAGGATTCTTATAATATCTGCAACAGGTGCTCTTTGGATGTTGGGCATTTTTATCTGACCATTCTGTCCAATTCTTCCCACTGTAACTCTATTGGGTACAAATCTGGTGATTAGGCCGGCCAGGTCATGTTTTTGAGGACACCATTATCCTCTTGTTCCTTTACATAGTTCTTACATAATTTTGAGGTGTGTTTAGGGTCGTTGTCCTGCGTCAAAACAAAATCACGACCATTTTTTCTTAAACCAGAAGGTATAGCATTCTTTTCTAGAACTGTTTTATATTGTTCTTTTTTCATAATACCCTCAATTTTAACTAGGTCACCTACACCAGCTGAAAAAAAACATCCCCATACCATAACTGACCCACCACCATGCTTGATTGTCGGCACTAAACACTCTAGGATCATTTTTTCTTTTGTTGTTCTTCTGATGTAAATTCTACGTCTTTGCCCAAACAGTTCAAATTTGGACTCGTCGGTCCATAGTACTCTTCCCCAGTCTTCTTCTGTCCAATTTTGGTGGCCTATAGCCCATTGTAACCTTTTCTTTTTAGTTCCAATCCGTAGCAACGGTTTCCTGACTGCTATACGGCCAGAAATCCCTGCTTGTCTAAGACGTCGTTTCGTAGTGGTTAATGAAACAGATTTTGAATAACTCCTATTAAAGCCTGAAGTTATTTCCGGGGCCGTAAGTCTTCGATTTTTTTTACTCATCAATATTATACTATTATCTTCTGCTTTTGTTGTCTTCCGTGGTCTACCAGATCTTTTTTTGTCTTCAAAAATCCCTGTTTCTTTCCATCGTTTGATGGTATCTTGTACAGTATTTCTGGCAACTTGTAATTTTTTGCAAATTTTATGAATTGAATAACTTTCTTTGTGTAATGTAATTATTTCAGAACGTTTTGCAACCACTATAGAAGGTTTTTTACCCATTTTTTAATTAAGTAGTCGAATTATAAAATTTAAAAATTTTTTTGAATCTAATCCCCAATTACTGACCTCAAACTTACATAAACACTTAAAATTAGTAAGTTTGAGTATTATAGATTAATATTATTGATTAATTTAATGATACAGGATAGATTTTAGCTTTTTTATATAAAAATATCAAGTATCCGGAAAATTTTGGCCTGCAGTGTATATTGATGTCTTGCTTGTTAGTTTTTTGTAAGCAGACTCTGTTACTTTTACAATTACAATTGACTCTCGATACTTCTCTCTGGGGATTGGGGGAAACTTTTAAGGTTTTGAGAAATGGGTTAAAAATAGGGAAAATCACTTGAATTCTGCTGAAAACTTTTCATTTTCTTTCTGACAAAAAAACCAATAATAACCAGGCTACAAGTTTGGAAATCAAATAGCGTTGCTTCAAAGTCTTTAAGTTTCAGTGCTTGTGTTTTCAGTGCTTTGCTATGCAACCTAAAATACTATAAAGTATTTTAGGTTGCATAGACGGCACTAGGATCTAATTTTCGCAAACGGTCAAGCTCTTGTGTCAAGGATTTGACCGGATCATTATCAGTAATTTCTGTCATCTACCAGGCTTCTTAAAGCAATTCACAATAGACTTCTTTGACACAACATTCCAAGAAGAAACAAGATTTTTGATTGCTTGAAGGATATAAGTTTTTGGCAGGATTTCCTATTTATTTTACAGTCTTGATTCACAGGTGCACAAGTTTTCAACTATAATAAGCTTTAAGGCTTCGCATTACTCATTGATCTGATTGGATAAAAGACAGATGTGGTGCTAGGATAGATGTGGTGCTTGGGAGGAGAAATATCAGGTTGATGTTGTTCACTCCTTTAAATGTGTATATGGGAAAGACAGTTTTCCACCAGTAGCACTACTTTCCTAATCTAAGCAAAAAAAAAGAAGTGTCATGCTTCTTTATTTATTCTGTAAAAAAAGTCGCCGGTCATCTAACTTCATACAGTATCGGACAAAACATGGTGGACAAACTCAAATTTAGAACAAAAGTTAATCAAAAACTAAAAAGAACTAGTAAAACAATTGTACATATTAATTTTTAAATAGTTTATTATGTTCTTAACAAAATTTAAAACGTTTGAATCATACTAAGAATCACAAAAAAAATTTATAACACATTTTTCTCAACAAACTACATTTTTCCTTGGACAAAACAAGGTGGACAAATCAAAACGAAGCTTTTTTTATAAGATTTCATTGTCTTTATTCAATTTACCGCATTCTTTTGTTTTCACTTTTATCCTAACATTACTCTAAAATAATAAATAGATTTTGGAACGTCTGGCCAATTATTTTTTCAATTAAACTAAAAATAGATTTAACTCGTGATATATGGGGTAAATTTTGCAAAAATTGCAACTTAAAATGGCTTACGACAAATTAGGAAGTGTTTTACGTGAAAATATTATTAAAGATTTTAAAAGCGGAAAACGTCAAGCTGAAATTTGTAGAAAATATAATATAGCTAAATCGACTGTAAGCAAAACTGTCAAATCATTTGGATCTCGTGACTGCTATAAAACAAACCATCGGGGCGGACGTCCAAGAAAAACAACACAAAGACTAGATCGAATAATTGTTAAAGAGCTTAAAAAAGATCCATTTTTGTCATCCACAAAATTAACCGAAAAACTTGAACTACAAATCTCTAATCGCACTGTGCGACGAAGAGCTAACGAAGCAAAAATTGTTTTCTCGAATGCCTGCCAAGAAACCGCTAACTTCCTTTAAAAATAGAAAGCTAAGACTTGCGTTTGCCAAAGCACACCAAAATTGGACTGTAGACCAGTGGAAAAACATACTTTTTAGTGATGAATCAAAATATAACCTTTTTGGAAGCGACGGCAAGAAGCGAGTCTGGAGACCAAAGAACACCAGATTCAATACTAAATATACCAAGAAGAGTGTTAAGCATGGAACGTCTGCTATGGTTTGGGGATGTTTCTCAGCACTAGGAACTGGTCCTATTCACAAAATTAATGGAATTATGGACCGCTTTGTTTACAAAGATATAATGGAAGATGTTATGTTACCACATGCTGAATGGGAGATGCCCCTAAAATGGATTTTTCAACAGGATAATGATCCCAAACATACGTCAAAAATTGTAAAACAATGGTTCAAGGACAAGAATATCACCATAATGGAGTGGCCTGCACAAAGCCCTGACTTGAATCCCATAGAAAATTTGTGGGAAAAAATTGACAATAAGATTGAGCGTGCAAATGTGAAGACCAGTGAGGAATTATTTGAACAAATCGAGAAGGCCTGGCGAGAGATTGATATGAGAATTGTTGACTCATTAATTGCGTCTATGCCCCGAAGAATGAAAGAAGTAATTAAAAGTAAAGGAGGTCCTACCAAATATTAAGTCAACTTTTGAAGTTTTTTGAAAAATAATAAGTTAATTTTTGAATTTTTTTGAATTTTCAGTCGATTTTTTGAATGTCCACCTTGTTTTGTCCAAAGAAAAATGTAGTTTGTTAGGGAAAATGTGTTTTAAAACTTTTTTAGTGATTTTTAGTATGATTCAAAAGTTTTAAGTTTTGTTAACAACATAATAAACTACATAAAAAATAATATGTTCAATTGTTTTACTAGTTTTTTTTAGTTTTTGATCAACTTTTGTTCTAAATTTGAGTTTGTCCACCATGTTTTGTCCGATACTGTATCTTATTTCGATAAGTGCAAGGGAGTTGTTTGTTTAAAACATCATGGGGTTTTGAATTTGCCGATAACAAACATGGTTAATTTTTCCCCGTTGTACTTCCTGTTGCAATGCATGTTAGTCTTAGTTTACTATTTTTCACCGGGAATATTTCTGTTGTGATAGATGGTACATTTTGTTCGGGAGGTACTGGTAAAATAACTCAAACTCATCAGCGTTGAAAATGTTTTCAAGTTTGTTACTTGAGAGAAACGTTGGAAGTATAGTTTCACGGTTATATGGTTTGTCAATTTAAAGCTAATGCCATTCCTAAAAATAAGAACAGAAAAATTGAATTTGAACTTGGTCACACGTTCTAGAAATTCATTGCTAGTGCATGTGTATCAAATAAAATATTAAATCAAATCAGATTTAAAAAAAGGTTTGGTTAAATGGAACAAAAATCTTTTTTTCCAATTACGCAACCAAAAGTCAAATCCTTTAAATTTCAACTCTCCACATGCTTCTCTAGATTGTAATGTTTTTCTTTTAGTATGATACCATTAATTTTGGTACTTGTTGACTTCTTTTTGCGACGAACCACCTTGAATATGGCCTTGTCTACGTTTTTGAAATCATTAAGAGGTTTCTTCCGTTTCGATTTTTTGCCTTTTTTTTCCCGGGATTCAATAACCTATCTTTATTCTTAGCCCAGGCTTATATTGTATTCTTTAGGGTACCATGCTTTTGGGTTACCTCTTTTTTAGACATCTTTTTCTCCAGGTCTTTTAATGTCTTACATTTTTCTATTATAGATTTGTTTGTAAGTTTTTGTTTAATGCACGGCATGTTTTCTCGTTTGATAGAAACAACCGATTAATCTTTTAAAGGAATACTTATAAAAAATTCGAATTTTAAAAAAGAAATGTTATCAAAACATTCAAAAAAATGCTAAAATCCTTTATAAAACTTCTGAATGTTTGGGGAAAAGTTTAAGAGAACGAGAGAAAATAGGCCTGGGGACAGAAAATAATGTTTGAGAAATCAAAACGTTTGAGATATCGAGAGGATTTGGGCTTAATGAAAGGGTAATGTCCAAGAGACCGGAAAAAAAGTTTGAGATACCGAGAGCTATGTATTTAACTTATCGAGAGTCAACTGTATAACTATAGTATAATTTTATTGAGTAGGTTTTTTTACAAAAACTTTTATCCTTATTTTAATTAAGAGAAAAATGATGCTGAATCAAAAAAATGAAAAATGAAATTTGATTTGAATGAAAAAGCCTGATTAAGCTATTAGATGTGTTTAGATACAGCTCGACTGTATTAAAAATGTTAAAAGTAAAAAGCAACCTCGGTAGTTGATAACTCCGTTTCCTTTAACATCAGCTTCCTTCAGCATTTCAGCTACTTCCTCTGAAGATATTTTTACGTCATTAAGACTTGTTATCATGTTGTACAGGTCATCCGCACGCAAAAATCCTGTGTGCTTTGGATCCAACGTTTCAAATGCCTTTAAATAATGAAATTTTAAGTAAAAGAGCAAATGTATAAATAACGCATTACATTAAATGAAAAAAAAAATACAATAATACTAGCGGTGGTGGTGAAAATGGTGGCAACGATAACAATGGTGGTGGAGTTGTGAAAGAAACTTACTTTGATAAGATCTTCAGTGCAATCTGCGGGTTTCATTTTCCTTTCAAGAATTTGTACGAAGTGAGGAAAATCTAACGATTTCTTATGCAAGCTTTCTTTTTCAGTGAACATTTCTTGCACTTCTCCAACTGAAGGACTAAACCCAATTAATCGAAGCGCGTGCACAGCTTCGTTTAATGTTATTCGACCGTCGTCATTTTCGTCGAAATTGTTAAACACGCCCTGAAAACTAGTCAATTCCTCAGGAGAAAAATTCGTCTACAAAATTGAAATAAGCCAAAACGTCATAACACGTCTAGCTTTATTTAAATTATAAGAAGTACTTTGCCTAGTATTTCTATCACAATGATAGACTGGATTTTCATTAACTATGGTAGATTGTAATCCGCATAGTTGTTGGAGTTTTTTTATTTATTACTAAAAAATTATCTAAAAGAAAAAATGGTTATTGTGATGTCAAATGTTCCTGAATTCTATTTTAAGAAAAGGCATGTTGTATAGGTAAAATAAGTATCTGCATCACTAAAAATTGTTTGAAATAAAAAACTAAGACATCAACTTACCATTGCAAAAGTTTTCAGTAGAGATAGTTTGGGTATACTTTTTTTGCGTTTTCATGCTGTGTAAAACCGATAGACAGCTGAAAACGTTGCAAAAGCTGAGGAAACATATTTACTTAGCTGGGAGAAAAATTTTTACATTTAATTTAAAATTTTATTTTCAATTTTTAAATTCATTTTTAAAAAAATATTACTACCTTAAGGTGCAAGGGAAGATTTTTTGTACTTTTGATACGGTGCAATACAAGGCGAGCTATACGAGACCATACCATACGAGACAAGTTTAGCCTCGTCTTGTATTTTTTCATGGCAAATTAAACTATGCTGATAAAATTGTTGTAAATAAGAAGTAGCGAGAATAAAAATTCTTATAATAGTTCATAAAAATGTAAAAGTTTAATAATTATAAAACCACTTGTTATAGGCAAATTTTTAAACTTTTCAAAAAAGTTTTAAAATCATTTACATGCTCAAAGGCTTAATAGAAATGCCGAATCTCAATTCGAAATTTTTTTCGAAATGACCACTACAGAATTGCTACTTGTTTAAAATTGTTACATTATTTTTATTACAAATTTTAAATAACAAGTCATGCGTGTGTGAGTGTATGAGAAAACTACAAAGCGAAAAACATTGATGATATTGAATACGGTTGTAAAATTTTAACAGGATATTTGTCTTTATTGTAGTCGTCATTTATAGTTAGACTTTTTTATTCATAATTTTCCTTTTATATTATTTATAAGCTTATCGAGTTATAATTCACAAAGAGACGGGCGAAAAAGGTGCAAAAAAAACTTATAAGACTTAACTTGATCTCATACCTTCATCCATAATATCTTTATTCACTAATCCGGAAAATCTTCAACAAAAACTTTACAAGAAAAATGATCAAATAAGGGACGAGAAAATCATAGAGAAGGGCAAAAGAAGATAAAACGGCAAGCACTAAAGCAGCTTTTTAAGAGTTATTACAAACTGAAGTGTTCTCTATTGGCTGCTCATGCTCATAATATACTTGCTTAATGAAAGAGATAAACGGTTTTCTAAAATTGGACTACAGAAAAGTTGTACAAGATGGAATGGGAAATCCTACTCTCTAAAGTAAATACTTAATTTATAAGCTGCACTTGAAATTGTCAGAGGAAAGGTTTCAAAATTTAACACCCTTCAAAATATTTAAATAAAAATGAATATTGACAAACTAAAAACTGAATTATTAGATGAACTTTACTATTTAATAGACTTTTATTGAAGAAGTCGAACAAAATTTTTAAACTCGAAAAACTCACTCACGAAATTTGACGAACTCGCACATGCTTCCATCAAGTGTATTGCCAAGGCATGCATTTATAACAGCGTCAAACTATCTCAACTTGTCAATTAAGGGAACAGCAAAGAAGAACGAATGATTCTGAATTAATACTTTGAAAATGTTATAAGCTAGAAGCCATCCGTGAAATGGCTGATATTTTGTGGGAAGTAACTTAGCCACTCTAAAGTGTGGCTCAGTTTTTGAGAGACATTTTCAAATCACGAGACAAGACATAAAAAAATTACAAACTTTAAAATGGAATTAAATTTTTTTTCAAATGTTCGAATGGATTGCAGCTTTATCCGAATTGGTGTTAGCTATTTTATCCTTGAGACACGAGGAGAAAAAGTGGTTATTACTTTTAAAAAGAAATAAACATCTTTTTTATGTGAATCATAGAGAAACATTGCACATAAGTTGAAAGTCTTCAAAGGAGTCTTTCAGTGTATTCAGAAAATAACTTAAAGAAAAACACAACGACGACTGTGAATCACAACTACAAAAGTGGAAAAAGAATTGCAAGACGTGGCCACAAAAGGTTGGGATATTAAGCTCTTGTCATTCTAGAGTTAAATGCACTGGCATTAAGAACATGTTTAGTTCAACAAGAATTCGTATTTCAGGAAGATAACGATCCTAAGCGCTCTTGGTAGCTGTGCAGAGAAAATTGATACGAATAAGAAGGAAGAATTTGGAATGGCTGCCCTAAAATTCGGATTTTAACTCCATTATGTTGTTATGGGATCAACTATCAAAATCAAACTCTGGTCTTTTTTGGAAATACAAAGAGTTTCGTGTAAATAAATTGAAATTAATTTGCTTAAAAAATTGACGTAAAGAATATGTTTAACATAATGTTATACGTTTTACATAAAGTGCAAATCAAGGCAAAAGAAGGATTTTTTGAAGTACGAAGTATTTAAATCAAACTGTATTTACTTTCAAACTATTTTCAAATGACATTGTATTCACATTATGAATTATATGATTAACAAGAATAACTTTTTTTGCTGTTGAGAAAATTCAATTTTTTTTCTTGTGGACATTATGAACTAGGGAAATTTAACAAAAAAAAACGCTTAACGTGACCACAGAAAACAGCAGCATAAAGATTTTCATAACTTTATGACGGACTTGATTTTGGAAGTTTCTTAAACAACAAATCTTCTAAATATTTTTCCAACAATCAACAAGTCATTCCGTAACAACCTTGTACTCTATCTACCTAAAAATATCTGTCTAAAAATTTTTCCCAGAAATTGAAAAAGGTAAACAATTAAATTAAATACAAAGTAATTAGTTACTGATGCTGTAAAGAAGGCAACTCTAAATATAGCTTAAGTAGAAGTTAAGCTATTTAAAACTTTTAAATAAGTCAATGGGCCATGGTAGGTACCAATAACTTCAGCGAAACTTTAATTGTTGAGTGACAAAAAATGACGAATAGTGTTTCGTAGTTGTTAGCAGAAAAACAGATTGTAGACAGAAAATCCATTACAAGTAAAGTCTTCACTTCTTGCAAGTGACGCATAAAAAATTTCAAATGCATCTTTATGAATATTTTTTAAGTCTTTTTCTGTACCAATCTTGGACATCAAAACCCATAAAAACTAATACCAATCAACTGTTGCTTCTTGTTTTGATCTCTTTCTTAAAACAACTCAACTCAAATAATTTCAGATTGGTCCGCCCATAACTTTAAATAGTTTATTGTCATGTAACTTTTTAGGATATCATTAAGTTTTTTAACAATAAAAAATTTGAATGGAAACATAAAAATGGGTTTTAAACTCATTAGTCATACTGTTAAAATAGCGAATTATTAAATCCATTTCACAAGTTGGTAAAATGTTATTTAAACATTCATTAAGGTGGTGGTAAAGCTTTAATAACAAATGATAATCAATGAGCAAAATGCAAATTTGATGTATTACATATCAAAAACTAAATTATACAACTTCTTGAAATAATTTGAAGAGAAAAAAAAAAAGCCTCGCTTACCAAATTTTAAAATATAAATAAGAAAATTACCCAGAATGATTGATGAATGAATCTTAAGATTAAATTCTGCAGTTACAATCAAATTTTCAGGATTTATATATTATACTTATATGGAAGTATTGTACAACTTCTAAGTTCTAATGTCATTTAGTTCATGAAAAATTGTCTATTATGTCCAACTGACATTTGCAGCTGGTGGAATCTGATTTGTCTAGTCTTTAGAAGTAATTGTATTTAGTTCATGAGACTAATGTAACACCTACGTGAGTATGGAATCTTTTCAGATGTTTCAGAAGTGTTCAACTGCCCCATCTTGAGATTTTGGATTGAGTATTTTTCTTTGTTTAAAAACTTGGATAAGCGAGGAAATTTTACCCTTCAAATTATTTCAAAAAGTTGTATATTAAAGATTTTGAAATGTATTACCTTAAACTTACATTTTCTTCATTATCTACGTTTTATAAAGCTTTAGCACTAACCTTCAGTGAAATTACATCGTAATCAATTCTATTTTTGTTTTACTAAGTTCAACAAGCCATATTTTGAATGTTTCGTTACCTAACGCATTGTTTAATGAAAACTCAGGTTTTATCTGATTCGGTAGAATATTTTTCTGAGTACACAAGACCACTTCATGTCATAGAAACTTTAGAAACCTAAAGTTATTTAAGGCCATGGCGGCGAATACGCTTTAAGTAAAAATCAACTTAGCTGGGTGGTCTTGTGTACACACGCATGAAAATACACTAATTTCTCTAAATTTTCAAAGATTTTTAAAAGACTTTCAAAAAGATTTCAAAAAAATTTTTTATTAAAAAAAAAAAATTGAGTATTTTCATGTGTGAATACGAGATTAAAATTTTAAGAGAGAGAAAAAAGAAAGTAACTCGGGAGAAAAATTGTATCAAATAATTCATTTTAATTCCGCATGGCGGAAACTCTACAAAGTCAAAGTTCGTAACCATTTACAATTTTGTATGAAATTCCTTTACTTGTCACAAAACCTTAAGAATGGAAAATATCATAAAGCAATAAACCAAAAAAAAAAAAAAAAAAAAAGACAGAAATTCACAAAGAAAAGACAGTAAGAAAAAAGAAAATGGAAAATTAATATCAAGAAAAATTAACTGAGATAAATTTTATTACAATTAAGAGCATATTTTATAAAATCATAATTTAATTGTGACTTAAGCATTTAAATTGAAGACATTTTAATGACTTCCCCAAGGCCCCCAGGCTTTACCATGTTGACCACCTGCAACAATTGCAGTAAGCGTAGGAAAGTCACTAACTGCATCCGCGGCATACTCTTTCGGTTGGGGAGCACTGGCATGAGGCTCCCAAGGCGCACCCTTCACAACATAACCTTCTTGCTCAACAGGTCTTTCACCGCGACGTGGAGCGATATATGAAGCCATCAAATCTTTTTCCTCTTCACGTTCACGTACAGTATCCATCTTTGAAAAAAAAAATATAAATAAAGATGTGTAGATGTTCATGTCAATCAATCAACAACATTGTTTTGAACAAATCTATTGTATTAGTGTGCCATAGACTTTATCACACATTTAACAAACAATTCATTTTTTGCAAAATAAAACATCTCACATATTCCTCTTCAAGTAGTTGTAAATGCTCTTTGCAAGCTTCACAAGACTCTTCGTCTCCTGAAATTACGACCAGATTTGGATTATCTTGTCGAGGAAAGCGAATATCAACTTTAAATTTCTCCATAATTTTTCTCACACTACGACCTTTCTGCCCTATTATACGGCTGTGAATGCGATTATCAATCATGACCTCTAGCGAAACTTGATCTTGCTGTAAATAAAAACAATTAAATAAATGTATGTGAAGAAACAATTAAAAAACAATTAAATGTATGTGAAGAAAAACTAAAAACTAAAATTTATCAGCAAGTGGTAGAATTATAATTTTGTGATATTTCTGCAAATCTGTTTACAGAAGTAATTTCTGTAATGCAGTCTAACTTACCATTTCCTTGATGATAGACTCTATGGCTTCTTTAGCTTTAATACACTTTTCTTCATAGCCAGTTAAGTATATCTGATTGGCTTCTTCATCATTAGTAGAATTAGCTGCTTTTGGAACACGTATATTAACACCATATTCATCTCTTAATTTTTGTATCATTGCTCCTTTGCGGCCTAGCAATAAGTATACAAAATAGTAGAGCATTTAATTGTGAATCTGCATTGCTAAACATTTAAAAAGAGTTTAAAATGATTTGCAGTTACAAATTACCTATTAATTTGGAATGATAAGCATTTGGAACATTAACCACCATCTCAAACTGCCTGAGCTTTCTGTCTTCATTTTCAGATTCAATTTCAGCATTACGTTTGTTGAGAGCATCAATTGCATTTTTCACATTTGCTGGTGGTCCTGTTATAACTATATGTTCATCTCGAAGATCAGCAGATGGTACTGCTATATTTACATCATATTCATCCATCATTTTTCGAATATTAGCACCCTTTGCTCCAATAATGAAGCAGTGATTTTTAAATGGAATATTGATTGTTTCTGAAATAGGCACCAGAGCCTAAATTCAAAGCAAGAAAAATTGTTGCCAAAATGTAAAATGTTAAAAGAACACTTTAAAGTAACTTAACAGTAACTCTTTAGCTTTAGTTAAACCAACCTGAAGAGCATTGTATGCTTCCTCAACATCATCTTTCTTTCCACTGATTAAGATTACATCAAGCTTACTGTCTTCGGTTTCTATTGAGTTCGCTTCGTTATTTGATGATTGACGTTCAGGAAATTTAATCTGAACGCCAAATTTTGCAGCAAGTTCTTGAACATTTTTGCCTTTATTACCTAAAACAGCTCTATGATGAATGTGTGGAATAATGCATTCCTTTTCAATCATAGATTCCAAATCATTTACAATCTCCAAAAGTCTTTGTTTAGCACCTTCAACACACTCCTTTGCACCTAAGATAAATTTTTTTTTTCAATTAATTTAATTTGGCTAAACTCACTTTTAATAAAGTAATTCTTGAAGAGGACAGAAAAATAAATTGGAACTGTATCCTAGTAACTAATAATTTGTATGATATAAAAAAACTACCTTTCAAAGAAACCTTGTTTGAATCAGCTGCCTTAGGTAGGCTTACAGTAACCCCTCCAAATTCATCAGCTATGTCACGAAGAACTTGAGCTCGTCTTGCAATTAAATGTCGATGGTGCTTTGGGTCAATTAATACTTCACCTTCAACAATATTATTCTAAAGAAACCAATAAGTTTTTGTGGATTTTGCTTACATGGTAAAAAGATAAAACAAAACTGAAAAAGAAAACTTACCAAATCCTTAATTTTGTTCAAAAGGTCTGTTTTGGCTTCTTCAACCCCTTCTTTTGTTCCAATGATAGTAATGAGTTCTTTGTTTTCATCACTTTTTGTTGGGAAAATAATACGAGCACCTGTTTTTTCACGAACCTTTCGAATATTCAAACCTCCTTTACCTATCAGGAATCTGTGATGTTCTGGTTTTGCAGTGACTTCTGCTGTGTAACTATTTTCTTGGCGTTCTTCTGCAAGTTTTTTTAACTGAATCTAAAATATTAATTGATGACATAGATTAATCCAATATCCTAGCCTCAAATGTTATAAATTTTAAAAAGATATAACTTGCCCACTTCCTCATGAAATTTAAAAATACCTCAGCTTTTTCAACATCATCTTTAGCACCACGAATAACAATAATATCACTTTTAGCATCTTCCGAAGGAAAACGAATATTAACATCACCGCACTCAGTCATTATACTTTGAATGAGTTTCCCCCCTTGTCCTATCATGGACATGTGAAGTTTTTGAGGAACTTTTAGTTCAACAGATACTACATTTGCCTAAATGAATAATATACAAAAATATGTTTAAAAAAATAAATCAAACTTTATAAGCTTTTTTTATATCTCTTAAACAAAATACTCACAAGCTCATTTTGGATTGCTAAAATCATTTTTTTAGCCTTTTCCACTTGCTCTTTATATCCAGTAACAGTAATAACATCACTGTTACTTGTAACAGGAGGAATTTCAATAACTGTATTTGTCTCTTCTTTAATTTTCTTTATGTTGGCACCATTGCGACCAATAATGTTACCATGAAAGCGCTTTATGATAGGCACTTCACATTGATAGCTGGAAGCAATGACATCTTGTACAAGTTTTTTCATGTAGTTATAGCATTTATCAACTTCTTCTTTAGGTCCTCGAAGTGTTACAATGTCACTTTTTTTACCAGTCTCAGGAAATGATATTTGAACATCAGGAAACTTTTCATGAATTGCACTTATATTTTCACCTTTCTGGCCAATAATATTTTTGTGAAGTCTTTGTTCAATAATAATATCTTTAAATTTTTCATTATCCTTTAAAAAGAAAAAAAAAAAAAAAAGTTTAAAGAATAACATTAAAATTTACCTAGCTACTTTATTCACAGAATATTAGAAATGCACAAAAGATTGATTGAAAAAAAAAAAGTGGCCAATAATAGTTCATTATTGGATATCTCTTGCAAAGTAGTTTCTCAGCTTTTTTTAGATACTGTTTAGTGCATTTAGTCCCTTTAACTGCTTGATTAAAAAAATAAATAAAAACAAACCATTTTTGCAGCCATCTCAAGGATTTCCTCTTTTGCTGCAGCTACACCCTGTGGACTACCTTCTATATGGATAATATTGGATTTTTTATTATCCAATGGGATATTAATGGAGGTTCCAGTCTCATTTTTAATCTTACTTATATTTGCACCTTTTTTACCAATTATATGACGATGCCATTTTTGGTCCACTTGAATGTCAGCAAATGACATGGTGTTTTTCTGAAATTAATGTTTTTTTTCTATTAATAAAATTTTATTAATTAATTTTTTTTTTTCTATTAATTAAATTGAATTGTTCATTGCAAAATACTATAATCTTTTATTTTGTATATGAAAGTATTTCAATAATTGAAGATATTATAAGTCTAAATTTGAGTATTTACCAGCTCATTCAGAGATAACTCAAGTAAATTTTCAGCAACATTAACTTCATTAGGATGGCCTTCAATAAGTATTTTATCGTCTGCAAATTCTATATGCACCTAAAAAGATTTTATATTAACAAACATTTTAACATCTTAATTATAATGCTTCTTTAAATACATGATATAAGTTTGCCGACTTAAAGCTTACTTTATTGTCTAAATCCTGTGTAATCTTTTTAATGTTTTCTCCTTTTCTGCCAATAATAAACCGATGAAGCCATTTTGGTGCATGTAATTCAGTGGTAATACAACTGTTTGCCTAAAAAATAAACATGAAAGTACTAGCATTTTTTTTTTTTTTTAAATTCTTGTTACTTTAATACCCATTTAAAAATATAATCAAGCAACTAAATTTACCTTATATTCAACACATTAAATTTACACAGATTTTAGAGACATACTCTATCTTTTTTTACTAATTTTTTGTTTTGCTACTCTTTTTTTTTTTTTAATACAGTATTTTTAACTATATTCAAACTTTTCAGATTAAATTATGAATTTCTTTGACCCATCAAACATAAATCATATTATTTACAATACATAATATTCTTTAAAGCTTGTAAAATTATTTTTCAAATTTAAAATAAAACTTTACACCTAAATTTTATGACTGCTAACCATTATAATCCCATCCCTTCATGATTAAGTTTTGATAAGTAATACCTTTATAGGAAATAAGAATCAAGATTAAAAAAAGTTTTAATACCTTTTCATAAACCATTGTAAGTGCATTTCCTAGTTTATCTCCATCACCACGAAGAGTGATTGTCTCATTATCACTATCAGAGGAGGGAATTTCAACAGAAACTCCAGTGGCACGTAAAATATCTTGAATTCCTGATCCTTTTGGTCCAATAACATAGCGATGCTGGTTTTTTTTAACCTATAAATAACCTTCACTTAATTACAAATTATATAAAAAGCAATGTTTTTAATTTTGTTAATAAATATTTGTTTTTAAATTTAAAAAAGTAACTTAAAACTATGAAGTGTCATGATTTTATTCTATATTAGAAAATCATTGGTATAAAAACACACCTCTACAGAAACTGTCTTACAAAGCTTCTCTCGACGCTTATAAATGTCCATGATCATTTTAACAGCTTGTTGAACTGCTTCTTTATCTCCAGCAACAGTAAGTTCATCTTTATTTACTGAAGGAGGTGGAATATTGATTCGAGCACCAGTAATAGATGCAATTTCCTTCATCTTCTCATTGTCAGGTCCTTGGATAAATGGATGGTATATCTTGGGAATATTTAGGCGTTCAAATGCAAGCTTTGCCTAAAAATAATGTTACATTAAACAAACAAAATTTTCTACTATAAGAATTGAGGCTCTAAAAGTTTACATTGAGTGCTTACTTGTTCATCTGATATTAGTTGAATTTCATGTTTGGCTCTATCAATACCTTCCTTTGTGCCCACAATTCGAATTATCTTAGAGTCTCGAGGAATAGTTATTTTTGTTTGAGTCATCAACTCAAGTTCTTGGAGCTTTTTACCACCTTTTCCAAGAACAAAACCATGATGTTCCTTAGGGATTTCAATCTCAATGCTTGCTTGAGTTTGCAGACCTGCTACAATAAATCTCTTTGCCTGTGCAGTTGCCTCTCGCTTACCTGTTACCATTACTGTCAAACATTGGTCTTTATTAACACTAACTTCAATTGTAGTACCAGTTTTCTGCATTATATCACGAATCAATTCATTTTGCCTGTCAGCATCCCCAACAATCGGACTGGTACTTTTGAACTTACGTTCCTCGTATGGAATTTTAAACACCTATATAGGCAATCAAACAATACCCAAATGTATTTTTAAATATTAAAAATAAATCTTTTAAAAACACGAAATACCTTTTAAATGTAAAAAACATACCAATTTTTTTTTATAAATAAAAACAACAGCAACAACAACAAAAATGCTTAATAGAATTTTTAACTCAACACATTTGACAAATTCAACGAGTAGAGAAAAATTTCTATAAACAAACTAAGTAAAACACACCTGTGTTGCAGTTGATGATAAAATAGGTCGGAAATTTTCTGCTTGTTTTGGTTTATTTGAGTTTTTTACAACCCAGGCTGATTTATTGGCATCTGCACTGGATTTAGGAGCTGAACTTAGAGGGGGAAAAGCATCAGCATATGTTGGAGGACTTGACCCAGGTTTTTGAAGTTGAGAATCAGGTTGGTCATCTTTGCTCAGATCAATTGTATCATCTGGTGAACATGTCCCATTTATATAACCATTGGTTGTAGGAAGGTTTGATATTGAACCATTTAACATTAATGATTCCATATCCATAAATCTTGTCCTATTCAGTCAAGTCTAGCAGCTCCACTAAAAATTTATTGAATATGAATATTGAATATTAAGTAATACTCAGTCAAGTCTAGCAGCTCCACTAAAAATTTATTGAATATTAATATTGACAATAAAAAATAATTTCACTATTTTATAATAACATAGGTTGGCACCAAATTCTCCCTTAACTTTTGATATGTGATTTTTGTTATCACTAATCTATAAGCTACCCTTGTCATGATTGCATTAATTTGAATTAAATATCTTAGTGTATTTCTCATCAATTTTGTTTTCACATTTTTTTCTTGTTTTGGTTTAGGTCTTTATCAATTTTACCAAAAATCTTATTACTACTAAACTGTGCAGCCTTTATATCCCCTTATCCAAACTTCATCAATTTTAAAATTTTATCTACAAAAAGTGGTATGATACAAAAAAATCAGATAAAATATATATGGATTCAGTATAGTTAAATTCATGAGTCAAGAATAGGTTTTCCAAGGAAAACATGTCAATGATACTACAGTGTTATGCAATAGTTGAAAATTCACATAACATAAATTTCAAATGCTTCTCCTGAAAAAATATTGTGGTAAAAAAAAATTGGATACCATATTGGATTCAGAAAGGTCCAAATTGACTAGGGTAGCTTATAAATTTTACCAGAAGGGCCATGGTTTTGATGTCACAGTGCCACAAACATGGTTAAAAATGCATTTTTTTCAAACTTTGAAGGCCTTTTCTGAAAAATTTATAAGTGATGGAGCAACGTGGATTCAGCATCTTCAATTTAACAAAAGTCACCTATCAAAGTGAAAGAGAGGAAAAATATTTCATTTTTGCTAACAAATATCAAAACTCATTTACTTACTACAATGTAAAAAAAATGCAAATAAAGGTCTGAGAATAAAGAAAATAAACAATTAGTTTAGCAGCAGTTATTGTACAAACATTAAGAAAAGGAAAAAGTTTGAACAGATATAAAATTACAGTATATATCATTGTATAGGCTGAAACTTTAAATTCTTTAGGAGAAAAAAAAAGTGATCTCAACACACACACAAGATATATAAATTTTTAGTTCTAAATTAAAAATAAAAGAGAAAAGTTTTATATGATTAAATTACTTATATACTGGTATAAATTTAATAAACTTGAAAAGAATGTTTAAAGTTGAAAATAAAATTTGACATAACTTATAAATTGTTCTTATTTTCGGTACTTATTTAAAAATATTAATAGGATGGGAGAGGGAGGAAAAAATAATGTGGCCCTAGTTTTGATCATTTTTAAGTTTGAGTGAAGATAATTTATTGTGAAAACAGTTTTTTTTTAAATATATTTTTAAATCTACACTTCAGAATATTATTTTGCATAGATTTGATGTGTAAGAAAAACTCCTAAGTTTGGAAACATACTGGTATAGGCTTTTTCTTTGAGCTAAACACAAGCCTTCCAATGCACCAATTCTAGGGGAAATCTGGGTCTATGTTGCAATTTTCCCCTTCAGTCTATAACAATCTGTATATATATTCAATAAAATACTAGCTTATATACATCTATAATAATATATTTGCCACAAATAAATTTTTTCATCTGCTAACCATTTATATATATAAAGTTTAAGATTAGTCAAAAATGTAATGTTTTAATATAATACTCCATTTTTAACTTTAAAAATCTCCATTCTAAATAGCTATTAGTCTATTTTTTTTAAAAAACAGCTCAATATTTTAAAAGGTGCTAGTGTTTTCTCAAAATACGATAACTTGTCAATTAGAAATATTTATCAATCCCTGTCCCCCTATCTTCTTAAAATGATGTTACAGTTAGACAGTGTAAAAACTTCTCTTTTAACATGTTCAGTATAAATCAGCCCTGTATTAATTAGAGGTCATTGTATTGCAAAATGGAAACAAAATGAAAAACAAATTTATTTCACATTTCCACTTTATAATAGTCAATTTTTTTTTTTTTTTTGTTATTAAGTTTATTCTTACATGATTCTTTATCTTAAAGGAATTTAACTTTTTTAGCGAAAAAAAAGTTTATAGGAAACAACACATTTCACTTAAAACTAAAACTTTGAATAATTAATAACATTTAGTAAAAACAATTATTGTTTGATATCAATCCATTCCAAAATAGATTCTCAAACAAATAAAATAAATACAAAAAGGGGAAATTAGGTTGCTACAATCCTTAACTATGCTATGGTATTTTTAAAAATTTTTTTTGCGCAAAAACAACGTTAGAAAATTTTTTCTTGTAGATAAATTTTAGAGAATTTTCATAACATAACAAACCATAACCAACAAAGTTAAAAAGTAATTTTTTTTTTACCTGTTCAATAAACAGAGGAAACTGCTGCCGTTAAAGGTGATCCGGGTTATATAAAACTGCTTTTTGCCACAGCTTGGCTTACAAATAAGTTCTATCCAGAACTATAAGCGTTCCGAACTTCGTAAAGAAACTTGTTCTGTTGGTAGATTTTACTCATCACATTTTAGTTGAAAAATCCATTTTACTATTGTTTCTCAACCAATTGAAAGCGTTTATTTTTTTCTCGTGTTATTTTTGTCTTTTCAGTAAAGCAAATATCTATACGGGCACATACGTTTAACGATGTGTCCACGCAGACAGAAAAATCTCCTCCACAATATATTTTTAAAGCTGTTTTTTTAATACGATTATTTGGAAGATCTTTCGAATAACAATTTACTGAAATAACATTTCCGCGGCTAAGTTCATTCTCCATGATTATCATTCTTTATTTCCTATCTTGTTATTAATAAAAAAAATGTCCATAGTTTTTATAGGTTTTAAAACCAAAAAAACCTTTTTAAGTTTTTTTCCGCGTCTTTTAGGGAGATTAAAGATGTCAGTGTCGAGACTCATTTAATGGGAGATATAGTTTTAGATTTCTTACATAAACTAAATAAACTTGATAACCATTCTCATGTGTATTAGCTTAAGTAGAAAATTGTGGAATAAGGTAATTATCAAAACACGAAATCATAAGTAAATAAAATCACGGCTGGGTATATATTTTGAAACAAATTGAAACATTCCTCATTGCGATTAACCGCTCTCTTTCTTAACTGAACAGTACTTCATTTTACAAAATAAAAATAGTTTAAATTAAAATTAATTTTGATCGCAACAACGAACGGTGATTAATATCACTTATAATTTCATTAAGACAACAAATAACTAAAAAAAAAGGACTTGCTATCATTCGCTGAAAGAGGTTCGTTGTGTTTAAGCTAAACTATAATTTAAATACAATAAACTTCTTTCGAGAAAAATAGTAGAACTCTTTGAGGAGGAATGAAACAGTCCATTTTGTATTCGAAAAGGATTCAAATTTAAAATTAATAAAATTTGAGTTAAAGCCACGTCATTTTTTTTTTTTTTAACTAATTGCTAACAAAAGCATTTTAATACAATTTAAACTCAAAATATTTACAGAAATCTAAAATGAAAATACAGAAAATACATATTTATACAGCTTAGCAATCTCTTATTGAATGCTCGTTCATTGGTCGGAAAAGCAATTCAAACGAAGTCTATAAAACTGCTGCATTTTATTTATTTATCATATTTTCATCTAGCAACTAGATTTTCTTCACGATATAAAAAGTTTATACTACAAATCTTTTGTATCCTTAAAAATATGTCATTTCAACGCATAAAATACTTATTTCAAATCAAAAATTACAATTTAACTAAACTTTTGTTCATTTCAATATTTAAATTATAAAAAAACCGCTCTTTTAAAAAAAAAAAAGTTTATTGTGGTTCTATGGTGTTCTATGTATGCCTCTTCTACCGAGGGTACATTCACCCTACATTAAGCCTAGCACTTCCTCGGTTTCTGTGTCAATGTCAATATCGTAAAAGCAAGGCCTTGTTGGTAATCCAGGCATGGTACTCATCTAAAGATAAAGCAAAATTAAGAAGTTCCATTTCTGTTACAAAGGTTCCTGTTACAAAAAGCAAATACGAAAGTAATTACCGTTCCAACAAGAGGGTATATAAACCCTGCTCCGACGCTGGCCCGTACATCATTTATAGGTAGTATAAATCCTAAAAAAAAAGACATTTTGGCAAAATTCTGAAAATCGCAAAAAACATCAAAAATAAAGGTAACGATGAACCTGCGCATGTTAATTATTTTGGATATTCATACATCAACAACAACACGTCACGGTTGCTTTGATAACGCTCAAACTCGTCATGAGTTATTCAAAAAGAGAAATAAATTTACGTGTAGAGAAAGTCATTTTGGTTCGTAATTCTGACCAGTATTTTATTGAAAGATATATTTTTAATTCCAATATTTTTAGCCGTTTCTTAATTGGGAAAAATCATGAATCTCGGAGAGAAGATGCTCCCCCTTTTTTAACTCTATGGTTTGTTTAAATAAAACTAAAGTTTGAAGCTTGAAAAACTTCAAACTACAAACCAAAAATGGTCACATTAACCAAGTTTAAAAACCATATAAACCTATAGCACCAACTTGTATCGCATATTAAACTTCTTTTATTAAAAGTAGCTTGCATATTTTAATTTAAAAAAATTACTAATAATTATAAATAATTACTAAATAAAAAAAAATATAGAGATATAAAACAACGAGTAAAATTTACCATAAAATATTGACATCATAAAACTAAAGAAGTCACAGTAAAGTTAAACTAAAATAAAAACACCGTAAACTTAATTTTGAAAAAACCAGTACCTGTGGGTGCCCCTTTGAGTTCTGGATTTGATGAGAGTGACAAATGGGTTTTTGCCATACAGATTGGTAAATCTTGAAAACCCTAAAATTTTGAGAATCTAGTTAAAATTTCGTAGATTAAATTTTTAAATTTTCAGTCTGATAAAGCTAAATATAACGTTATTTTAGTGAATAAATTTTATAGAATGGTAAGGTTTATACTTGCCACATCTAAAAGACGCTGCGGAAAACAAGTAACGGGGACTTACTAGAATAACTAACGAGAGTTACTAGACATACGGGAGTTTTAGAAAAAGTTATAGTTAAAAGCAGATTTAGATTTAACTTTTCTCTTTTAATCCTAAAAGGACGGGGGAAAAAAGTTACGTTAAGGACGGCTGGGGTATTAAACTACCCCTACTGAAAATATAGGTTTTTATACAAAATATGTTGAACTTTTTAAATTAAAATACGTGCTTTTAACAGAAATATCAAATTTCTCAATTTTTTTAAAATAAAAGTGATACTTGATACAATTTATTTAATAAAAACAAAATAAATCTTCTAAATAAGGCAACTATTGCAAACTATTTTCCTATGAGCCTTGCAAACAGAATGACTACATGATGCACATTGCAGATGGGTTTTTCTGTCATGAACACTAGGACACATATAGCATCTTTTTATGTGCTGCTCTTGAATTGGTTGACCTTGATTTAATAGGTTATTTTGTGCAATTACTTGGCGAAGATTACTATTTGCAACTATTGGTGGAAGATCATTTGCATCAAATTTTTTAATAAGACTTTTTGATAATTCTTTTAAAAATTCTCTTCTTCTATGAGAAGCCCCATTTTTATAATTTGGGTGAATTGACAAGAATAAAATCAAAGAATTGTATGCTGCAATATCCAAAATATTACAAAATATAGTAAATGGCCATCGGTTACTCTTTCGGCGACTCGAGTAGCACCTGAGAACATGGTCTAACGTGTCAACTCGATGTAAGGCTGGCAAGAACTTTTTTGGTATTTCTCCTTTATTTTTTTTAATGGTGCCAGTATATGTCATTTTACGTCCTAGCAATGCCCGTGCAAGATGAATGTTTGTAAAAAAATTATCAGCTGTTATGTGTCTACCACTTCCATTTAAGTGATTTGTTAGTTCAAGAACTACTTGTGTACCTTGTCCAACATCACGTACTCCATTTACTCTACCAATATATGGTTGCAAGTTTATGCAATAAGAGGTTTCAACATCACATAATATCCATATCTTCATTCCATACTTTCCTGGCTTAGAAGGTATAAACATCTTAAATGGACAACATCCTCTAAATGTAACTAGTTGCTCATCGACAGTAAGATATGCACTTGGATTGTAGTTGTTCTTACATTTAGTAATAAACATTTCCATTATAATTCTTAAAGGTGCAAATTTGTCTTCAAATCGTCTTTGATTTCTTGTTTCTCTCTCATCAAAAAGAATGCATCGTCGCAAGTTAACAAACCGATCTCTTTGCATTGAAGCTGAAAATATTGGTATGCCGTCTAATCTACTCCAAAGTTCTTATATGCTTTGATTTTTAGAATGGAACACTCCAGCTAGGAGGAGAACTCTAATAAACTCATAAAGCTCATTTACTGTCGTGTCAACCCATCCTTCTAGTTTTATTCTACGAGCTTCAGCATTAATGCAGTTGACAATAATTCTAATCATTTCTGGGGTTATAAAGAGTTTAAAGGCAGTATCCACACTTTGGCCACAAACCTGAGCTACAAACGTTGTTGGACCAGTTGGTTGTTGAATAATATTGTGTGCACATGGCTGAGCAGCATCTACATGTGGAAGTTTACTCCAAATTTCCTCACCATTCTTTGAGATCATGTTTTGATCTAAAATGTGATTTTCCTGAACAACTTCTTCATCACTTTCATCAGATATGATAGCATCTGATTCATCGTTAGCTGTAATATTATCTTCTTCATCATCTGTAAGGTTTTCATCAGCTGAGTTATCACTTGAAGATAACTCATTTAAACCAAAAATAATATTATTAGCCTTGACTGCAGCATTTCTTCTTGGGTGACTCATTATACTAATTATGTTTATTCTAAAAAATAGTTTAAGTGTTTATCAAACCAAATATGTGAAAAATATATAACAAACATTTTAGGCATTATTATTTTGTATCAATAATATAAATATTTTTGACATAAAAACAAAATATATGCAACATGAGCACACTATTGTTGTTACAGTGATTGTATATATATAATGAATATATGGTATAATTTACTCATAAAAAAGATAAGAAATACCCTGTACCTATTAAAAAATAACTAAAACACAAGCAAGTGTTAAACTAAACATAATTTATATAACTATTTATTGATTCACTAAAAAATGAGAAAACTTGCATGGGATATAAAAATACCCCAACCGTCTTTAATGTAACTAAATTTTCAACAAACAATATTATTGTCAATTGATTAGTAAAACAAAAACATTTTACACTAACAACTTCCTTAAATGACAATAAAAGATGTTCTGAAGTGGCAGTTTAAATAGACAAAATTTGTTGATGTGGCAGTTAAAAATAAACTCCTCTGGGGTAGTAAAATACCCCGCCATCCTTTAAGGGTTAAGTATAAATAAAATAAAGCACTGTCAATAACAAAAAAAAGCCAGCATAAGTCAGAAAAGTATACTAACAGAAATCAGAAGCAGAATACAATTTGTTAGACGAAAATGACATGAACGAACGATATCCAAGGGTGCTTATTTCTAGAAATTATTCTTGTCTAGATTATTTAAGTTTGTCAAGATTATTCACGTTTGTACTATTTATCCGTTATCATTCGGGATAAACGGTAAAAATAACGTTTTCCCGTACAAACTTCGGTATCAACCTTTTAAGATCAATTAAATTTCCTAAAGTTTGTTAAAACAACAACATTTGGTGTAACAAAATTATATTTTGTAACATTTAAAAAATAACTTAAACAAACTCAGTTCAATTATTGGGCAAAATCTTGAAAGGCTTTAACAAAATATTAAATTGTATAAGGTAATTAAAGTTTTTAGTGGAGTTTTATAACTAAATATTTTAAATACTTTTACTTGTTTTTCATTTACATTGTGATTTTTTACATCTCAATTAGAAGAGGTTTTTGAAGAGGTTTTCGAAGAGGTTTTCGAAGAGGTTTTCGAAGAGGTTTTCGAAGAGTTGTTTTTATTTATACTTTATAAGCTGTTTACATTAAAAGACAAGACATTAAGTTTAAATTAAGATTATTTATGGTGATTTGTACGCTATCATTAAATGGCAGTTGCTATGGAGATGTTCAAAAATTTAGAATATCAGTGTTTTTGTTATAGCAAGTACTCACCACAAGGAAAACGCAAATTGTTGCTGAAACGTCTTCTGACCGTTCTCCCCCTCTTTGATGGATTTCAATCCATCAAATATTTGTTTTTTAAATTCAAGATGATTCCATTTATACCATCCTGATAGCAAGGGAAGCAATTCTTGAATCAGAAGCAAATTGTCCTCCAATTTATCCGGTCAAAAAATAGTAATGAGTCATTGATGTATCATCTCTAATATCAGCACTTTGTTAAATTACTGGTCTAGAGTTTAACAAACTTTTGGCACCTGTAAAGGCTGTATGAAGTTCTTCATCTGTCAAATCAGCTTTTCAAAGTACTGCAGTAATCTCTCGTTTTGCAGCTTTTATTATTATCTCTAATACACCGCCAAGGTGAGGTTCTAAGAGAGCATTGAAATACCATTTGATTCCTTTGTTGACTATTGAACTGTTAATTTTATCTTTATCTAAGTTGTTAAGAAGTTCTTTTGCTTCACTATTTCCACAAACAAAGTTTGTTCCGTTATCTGACAGTACTTCCACAGTTAATCCTCTTATACTTACCATCTGATAGAAACGCATTTAGAAACAAATTAGTATTGTTCTCCCTCTTCCTTAAACAGTAAGAAATGTTCCAGCGAAATCCATACCAGCTCTTACAAACGCTCGTAGTGGTTCTGTTAGGCGAATGGCTGGCAGAGGCAGCATTACTTGCTGGTTAGAGTTGGACTTTCTTTTTTTAAATTTATTGTATCGTAATTCAGCTTCACGGATTTCTCCTCTTCTTCGTATGACCCAATATCATTCTGATAATTTTGTAAACAGTTGAGTCGTTAGCGTAACGTGATTTCCATATTCGTGAAACAGTATCTTAGCCAAATTTGTTAATATGTGAACTTTTGGCAAAATAATTGAATATTTCACATCATAAGGTAGGTATTCAGCATTTTATAATCTGCTACAAGAGTGCATTAAATCTTCTTCATCTAATTTTGGCTTTAAAGAAATAATTTTATTTGATATTAGTTGTGTCTTTCCTTTCAACAGGCTCTTGTATTCTTCTTTGAAGCTTTCTTTTTGAGCTTTGACAGTTTAATTTCGTTTTCACTTTCTTAATATTCATCAGTTGTAAGTTCACTTTTTTTATATAAATTAATTTCACATAGACAGTCGCTTAGGAATCTATCTATACATCTGTTCACTCTGGCTAATTTTTTCCAACTTGAATCTATTTCAGCCAGTTGGTTTGTGTTTTGGGTGGAAGAAATAGTAGTTATCAATGCAGCCTTTTTTTTATTTTACTAGATGTTTCCATATTCATTTTGATACAATCAGGTGATGGCCTCTTTTCATCCAGAAAGTGTAAAAAACTCTGCCCATGCCATTATGTTTTGTTATTTACCAAATCTTTCACTGTAGTTCTTCTAGCAAATAAATTAGCTACATTAATTTTTGTTGGTATGAACCTCAATTGCTTCAGCTCAGTTTTCAATTATATTAATCCATAACAAATAGCTTTAATTTTCGACTTTGGTTTGATTTGCCATTGAATATTCAAGCACATATCACACCATAAATTTACATCTTTAAGCTGAACTTTTAAAGTTTCAATTACATTTTCTACAAATTTTAAACCTAGAATAGCTCCAAGTAACTCCAAGTCTTGGAATACTGATATATTTCAAGGGGCTTACTCTAGTTTTTGACAATATGATTCTGCATGTCAATTCTTCTGTGTTGTATAAAAAATATTGGTAAGCAACAGTCCCATAAACTTTACTAGATGCATCATTTTTAACAACTGACGTCCTTTGCAAACATAAAGGAATTATTATCATTGGAAGATCTTTTAATTCCTGAAACAAATTCTAGTCAAACAACATTGCCATTTTTCATTGACAAAAATCTTTTTGTAAAGGTTGTATTTTCTGCACATGTGAAATGGCTTTGAAGGTAAATAAATCTGGCTTTCCTTTACAGACAATTCCAAGTGTCTCTACTGATGGTAACTCTCCAGAATCTAAATTGGTATGTTCGGCACAACCAATATTTGTACATTTCAGCTGAAAGCCACAGTTCTGATAGCTCATCATATAATTGAACCCCTGTCTTTTTATTAACAAATGAACTCATTGTATTACCCATAGGTTGGTTGATCTATTGAATCATCCATAAGTTGAGCCAAAAACTACTTCTAAAGCAAATGTATATTTTTCTGAATGTTTTTTTTGCGCGCTCTTGTGTTACATATTGTGCTTTAAAATGCAGCAAGTTGATTCCAAATATCATTTGATTAAATTTGAACACTTCTGGTATCAGGGGATCCAGATTTCTCCACAGAATCCAGTTGGTAATTTCCAACTATTGGATAGGTATCAACTACTGGATGTATTTTTATTACCAATTCTCTCTAAGTATCCGATCTCTTGATAATGTTATTATCTATGCCAAAACTTTCATTCGTCATTAGGAGCTTTTATGTGTTTGCCAAACAATTTAATACCATTGTACAATTTTTATCAAATTGTCTGGTATCTTGAGCTCTTATCTTCCATTTTCAATCCTTAGCAAGTTCTGCATTATAATTAGTGCTTTAATGTCGCCTGAGTTTGTTATATTTCTTCTCTGCAAATCCTCATTACCTTCAATTTCCCATAACCTTAGGATGTTTTTTATGTCTTCCATGTCCTTGTTGCTAGATGTTAACTTGTGTTAATAGGTGCTCAAAAAAAACTGCTAATGCATGTCCATCCAAGTTTTGCAAGACAAGTAAGGTTTGTTAGGCCCTTCTTTTACTTCCTTTTCTGCAAGTGTAACTCAACATAACTGTTGGCTTCAGCCCAACATCTGGGAGTTTAATACTCTTTAAATGTTTCCATTTGTTTAACATTGAAGTCCAATTAACTGCTTTTAAATTTCCTGATAGCAACTGTAAAGGCTTGTATTGTAATGTAATTTTTTTAATCAAATGACTTGAGCTAAAATTCATCTGGCACCATTTCAAAGAAATCAACTTGACTATCATGTTGACAGTTACTTTTTTTGTTTTACCTTGAAGTAACAGTTCAGCTGTTACATGAGCATTCAGGTACATCTTGGTAGTACCATCATCAAGTAAAGCGTTGACCACAACCTTTTTAATTCTGTTTTGTTTTGTTAAGTTCAAAAGAACGCAAGGTTAAGTTCTCCTGAACGTAACAAAATTTTCAATGGAAAAAATTTTGAAAAAAGTAGGTTCTATAAATAGCCTAAAAAAAGAACTAGAGACCATTTAGAGAAGGATTCCAACTGAAATTTGCACCATTTTTGTTAAATCCGTATAAAAGAGATGCATAGCTTGCAAAAAAAAAAAGTGGTTGGGAAATATCTTAAATACTAATTTTGCTATTTATTGTCATTGTGCTAATTTCAATTTATCTAGTTTTTTTTATTGATTTTTTTAATAACTGTATTGAACAACATTTTAAAATAAAATTATGTTTTTAAATGACATCCTGGTGCAAGATATAAGAAAAATTTAATGAAAAATTTAAACAAAAAAATCTGAGTATGCTTCCTTTTTTAAACCACTGAGTGTGGTATACAAACAACATGGTACTCATTTACAACAACCATATTTGTAATTAAAATATTTGTGGTAATCATATTTGTAATATCTTTTTGTAAATCATTTTTTTATTTCCTTATGAAACATTTGGGACATTATGTACTATTCTTTTACTATCATTTTTTTTTACATAAGAAAAATTCAGAAAATGTCATAATATCATTCCAGAACTTTTTAAAGCATGCTTCAGTAAAAAACAAAAAAAAAAGCTTTTGAACTCTTGATAAATGCAACATAACGAATTAAGAATTACAACATTAAGAATTTACTTACTTGCTTTGTATAGGTTTCTAGTTTTCGCTTTGCTTTCTCCGACAGCTCAATGCCATCAGCACCATATATTTTGCATGCAATAATTTTTATCTTCTCTTCAAGAGGAAGCTAAAGAGTTGTGGTTTAAAAAAAAAAACACCTTTAAACCATTAAAACATAAATATGTCCTAGATATATTACACAGAGAAAAAGCTTTTGTTTTATGTTGCATGAGATGTTTCATATGATTTTTGTGTTTCCCAGCACCAATTTAAAATCTGAAGTCAGATCATCTTAACACATTTTGTTAAACTTGTGGCTACTACACACCGTCAAAGTAAAAAATATGATGCTTGTAAAACTTACCTATAAGTCCTATGTGACCGAGACAAAAACTGGGCTCTGCATGTTTTGTTATAATTTTATAGAGCCTTTGTTACTGGACAAAAGAAGAAAGAAAGGCTCCATTTGTTACATTTCCCAGATTTTGGGATAAACCAATGAACCGCTTGAGCATTTTTTTTTACCATAACTAAATTTAAAATTTATTATTTGAGCTCATCTAAACAAGCCCTAAAGGTAATCAGAAGAAAAAAAGGAAAGGAATTTCCAAATGTTCTTAAATGTGAATAATATTTAACCTTTTAAATTTTCTGAATGAGTTCATTTAAAAACATTTTTGCAGACTGGTTAAATGTGATGTTAAAGACTGCAGAAAAAAAAAACTTATGTATTTGTGATCAAGAAAGAAAGGTAATTAACAACGTAATTTTTAGATTATAGTAAAATTTAGTTGATGATTATCAAAAATCCATAAAAGCAAATTTATGCTTACAGGAGGCCTATAAAAATAAATTAATGCAAATATTTTTGTCTTTTGCTATTGTTTATTTATCTTAATTTTTAAGTGGAATTCCAGGGGTAATAACTTTTTATTATGGCTCACGGTGCTCTTCTTTCCGGAAATTTTTCCTGAAACAGAAGTAATAAGCTTTTGTAACAAGGTTGGCAATAAATTGCCTATTGAGCTTACTTGGATGGTGTGTAGCAGCCACAGGTTTAACAAAATGTGTTAAGATGATCTATACATTTTTGTTTGTATAATGAAGTCATCTTTAGTTCTATGTAAAAAATGCATATCGAAAAGCGCATTTTCATTAAATTTTAAAAAATTTAGATACTAGTGAATGAAGGAGAGTACTTAAAGGACCAAAAAGCTAAAAAAGGTGAAAAAGGTTCATTTCAGATTGGCAATGTTGATTAAAAAGAAGAATAAAATATAAAGAGAAACCAAGTAAATGGAACATTAAATAGACAAATCTTGTGTTGAAAGTCTTGACACATGTATATAGGTTTGTTATTATTTTTTCCTTTTATTTTTATGCAAATTTTTTATTTTTATTTTTTTGCCAGACTAAATCTCCAAAAAATATGCAATGACAAAAGCTGGAGTTGTGAACCATGCAAGAATTTTGAAATTTGCTTTATGTATCATGTATAAGTAGACTAGAACAAAATCTGTCTTTAGAGTTGATAATGATAACTTATTAAACAATTTAAGTATATTCTCTGATGTGGTTTGCTTCAGGTCATGGTCATTATAAAGGTCAGGTCATTATAAAGATTCAGCAAAAATGATCAACCAAACTAAACTATAAGATAAAAAGATAGAAGAAGTTGCCTTTAGAAACTTATTAGCTATTAATTCATTTTTCTCTTTACAGTAAAATTTTGTGTATTGATTATGAATGATGAGAAAGGAAACCGAGACAAAGCTATAGATCAAATACTCAACATTAGCAAGCTAAAAATTGAGAGAAAAAAGAAAGAAAAACTGTACGATAGTGTTATGGCCCATTCTAGAACTTTCTAGATACAACAGAACATTCGAGAATCTTCCATAGAACCCTCTAGATATATGATAACGTTCCAGAATGTTCTGTATCTTTCTAGGAACTTTCTATTTTATTATAAATATTAAGTTTGTGATATTATTGTATTGTATTGGTATTACTGAATCAAAAATAAAAGCTTTACAAAAATCGAACTTTTCTTTGGATCTGTTAAGAAACATAACAGATTTTTGGCGACGAAGATCTCTCTATTTTCTAAAAACTACTCATGGAAGAAAAACACGGTGCTACTCTGGTAGCGATATTGGCAGAAATGCAGAAGCTGCAAGAAGCTAGTCAACGACAACTAGCCGAACAACAGCGACAAATCAAAGAGCAACAAGACGCCATTGTCAAACTGCTTGAAGACAATGAATCAAAGGTCACTCAAGATTTTGCTGCTTTTGATTCAACAGCTGAATTATGGGTCGACTATCAGGAAAGATTCGAAACATTCGCTAAAGCTCGGGGTATAACAAGAAATAACAAAGCTGCTTATTTTCTCAGTTGTCAAACTCCAGTCATCTACAAACAGTTGTGCAATCTTGCAAGCCAACAAGAGACTCCTTTGACAGTCAACCATCTTTCGTATGATCAAATTGCTCAATTCATGAAAGAACAATACAATCCAACCAAATTTCTTGTTCGTGAAAGATTCAAATTTTGGTCAAGCATTGGTCGAAATCAAGGTGAATCTATTCCACAACTGGTTGCTCGAATTCGACAATTGGCTGCAACATGCGACTTTGCTAACATCACAAATCCACTGGATGAAGCTCTTCGAACACATTTTATCTGCTCTATTAAAAATGAAGCAGTGCTCAAAGCTCTTTTCAAGTGCAAAAATGAAGATCTAACTTTCGCCAAGGCGGTAGAAATAGCAACCGAAACCGAGGAGGCCGCCAAGGTAGCCAAGGAAACTGCCGTTGGTCCCTCAAAGTCTCCGATGTCTCTCCCAATCAATAAGTTGGGGCAACATAAATCGGAATCCAAATCCTCAGCTCCTCGACAAAACAAATCTCAGACTGAGTCAACCGCTTGTAGAAGTTGTGGCAAATCGACCCATGAACGCAAAAATTGCCGTTTCAAGGACGCCGAATGTAATTTTTGTGGTAAAAATGGTCACATTGAAGCAGTTTGTTTCAAGAAAAAAGCTGAATCCCGAAAGACGGTCAAGCCTATATTCATTTATGGACAGACTAAAGCACTTCGCCAAGTCAACCAAATCAATGTTGATGATGAAATTACACAAAATCTCCAAATCTATGGACTCTTCCAAAGTTGTAAAATATTCAGTGGGAGACTTGGTTTATGCCAGATACTTTAGCTCAAGTAATGATTACAACTCAAAATGGATTACGGCTATTGTCACTGAAGTATGCGGTCCTCGATCTGTCATAGTGAAGACAGAGCCTGATGGTCTAGTCTGGCATCGTCATATTGAACAACTCAGGCATTGCTACAACTCCGGGGAGGTGGAGGAGTCGATAATAGTGCAGCCTGATTTGTTGTCGTGTGAGCCTACTGGTCAAAATAAAAAACAAGTCAAAGCAAGACGATCTAGTAGATGCAAATCAAAGAATAATCAAAACGCTTGCTCTTCGTAAAACCAAGCTGGCGAGGAGATGTTATGGCCCATTCTAGAACTTTCTAGATACAACAGAACATTCGAGAATCTTCCATAGAACCCTCTAGATATATGATAACGTTCCAGAATGTTCTGTATCTTTCTAGGAACTTTCTATTTTATTATAAATATTAAGTTTGTGATATTATTGTATTGTATTGGTATTACTGAATCAAAAATAAAAGCTTTACAAAAATCGAACTTTTCTTTGGATCTGTTAAGAAACATAACAAATAGTAACAATAATTGGGAATGGTATCACAAATACTAAGCCAGACCTTCCTTCTAAAAAAAATACCTCAAAATAAAACAATTGTTTTGTATATTGATGATTCTTAATTTCATAAAACTGATGTTTTTGATTTTATCAGGTCAATTTCATATGTTCCTTTATATTGATACTTTAAATATATTAACAACTGGACCATTTGTTTTCATCTAAAAATGATAAACAGAAAGCTCCTCTTTGCTCAGCAGAGAGGTTTGAACTCAGCACTTCCAAATTGGGAAACAAATAGTGCATGAGTCAATACTAAACTTTTTGTTCCCCAGTGTTAACTATGTATTTATCTTTAGTTTTGTTTTTTCAATTAAGAGCTTTTAAACATAGTGACACTGGTGACAGGGTAACATGGTAGCACCAACAACACGCTTAAACCAAAAACATAACAAAATACTTACCTTTAATTCATAAAGAAATTGAAAATTGCTTCCTTGGTTTGATACTTTGACCACCATTTTAGCAAGTTCTTTTGCACCCTCACCTAAAGCAAAACTGTAAACTTCAATAAAACTAAAAATTCTTTGACATTTAGTAAAATGCTTTTTATAAACCAACAGATATAGCTGCATTAAAAAAAGTATCAAAAATACAAATATTTAAAAAACATATTTCATTTTTAAATTAGGCTAAGACCTCCATCACTCCAGTGAGTACAAACAACAGCATTTGCAGCTCCAGCTTTCTTAGAAAGTTCTATTACAATATTTAACTCATTATCTGTGTCAGAGCTACAAAAAAAATTACATAAAGTTTTAATAGCTTCATTCAAAACTTTAAAGGGCTAAAAACACCCATCATTTCTGATAGATTTTCATAGAATTTTAGAACAATATACAGGGTGTTTGATAAGTAGTGAACAATTTCATTTGTCTGTTATTTAATCAGCCAATGAAAATATTTCTAGAATGGTCTTTTTAAACCTAAATAAGGAAGGAATATCATGTTGTAGATTGTTATTTTTGAGAACACATTCATGAACAATATTTCTATGGAAGACAGAGTTTTCATCATTAAATGCTATTATGGAAGTGGGGATGAAAGTGCAACAGCAGCACTATGAAAGTTCAAACAAGCACGTGGTTTGATAAAACACCCATTCACCACACACAGCATCAAAAAGTTAGTTGATCAGTTCAAAGAAACAGGCAGTGTTCTCAACTAGCAGAAATCAGGTAACCCTTCTTTAGAAGAAGAACAAACACTAGTTGTGACAGAATCATTGCATCATATTGCTTTGGAGACAGGTTGCTGCTCCACTCAATAAATTGCAGATGATACTAAAAACCCTAAAATATCTATTCATCATATCCTCCGCAAAAAGCTCCAAATGTCTCCTTACAAGTTCACCATGCTACAGGAGTTGAAAGCAACAGACTTACCACTTTGACTGCATTTTGCTAATTGGCTGTTTCAAAACAAGGAACTTTTGAACTTTGTATTGAGGACTGATGAATACCACTTCTATATCAATGGCAATATAAATACAAAGAACTACTATATATGGTCTAAAGAAGAATTAGTTAATTGCATTCAGCAAGCAATAGCAAACATTTTACAAGAAAAAACAGCTACAGCCATCAACAATTTTGTGGCCCATTTGGAAACTGTTGTGTAAGAAAATGGAGACCATTTCGAATATCTATTTTAAACTACAACAAATATTCTTAATTTAGTTCTGTTTTTAAAATAAAATTTACTCTGGTTTAATTATTTTTTGTTTTTGCTAGCTTATGTTAAAATTGTGTGTTACTTTTCAAACATCCTGTATTTAAAAAAAAAAATGATTGAATTGTTTTTCTTCCACATTTTTTTATAATAAAAGATATTTAAAAAATATCTTTTATTATAAAAAAAAAAAAGTGAAAAACAAAACTCCATATTTAATTTAAAATCAAAATGAATTAATCTTACTGAAACTTGTTAAGAGCAACGATAACAGGAATTCCAAAAAACAAAGCATTCTCAATTTGCTTCTTTAAGTTACTGAATCCATTTTTAACCAGCTCCACATTCTGTAGATAACAAAATTTATAAACAAGAACAAATAAGGCTAATCATAATATGATACAAAAAAAAAATATTCTGAATTAAAATGTAAAACTTCAAAACACCTATAGAACAAAACCATAACAAACCTCAGTGCTATATTCTTGAGGGAGAGGAGTTCCTGCCACAACCTAAAAAAGTTCAAAATGTTAAATGGTAATCGAGACATAAGTATTTTCTAAACTCTTTATAAATTGGCAAATTTTATATAAAGTTTTTTTTATCATAAGAAAAAAAAAAGCTATTTGCAGAATTATAACTCAAAGTTAGAAATACATACTTTTGGACCACCTCCATGCATTTTTAATGCTCTTATTGTTGCTACCATTACAGCACAATTTGGTATCAAACCTAACAAAAACAATAGGAAGACACTTTATTAAAGTGGAAAACAAAGAACAAGAGTTTACAAAAAGAAAAAAATCTTCTTTGACAAACTTCAAGTAAACTAGAAAAAGATGTTTAAAAAAATTGATTCAGTAAGTGTCAGAAGTTTGAGTTTAGTTTTTATACAAAACAATTTATGCTAAACTTAAAAATTATTTATTATGAGGAGAAAATTTACAATAACTCATTAGAAAAGGAAAGTAAGTTGAATTTTTGAAACATTTACAGTACAAAGAATTAATTATTAATTTTCAGGACTCTTTATTACAAACTTTAACTTTATGCTCTTTTTTGACCATCAAGCAATTTTAGTACTTTGCTTTAACATAAAAGTTACTAAGTTATGATTAAAATAAGTAGAGAGTGGCTTACTACATGCATGGCAAGCTAAGTTGGTTCAGAAGAGCACAAATTAGGTGGCCATTTTTCTAAGTTTACCATATTTTGAATTATCAAAGCTATTATTTTTAAGAATTTTTGTTATTAAGAGTTACTATCGCTCATTTAGAATGTAACTACATAAAAGTACGAACTAAATACTACCCTTTTATGCAATACTTTAAAAAAAAAAAGATGTAAAAATTTTTTGCTAATAGTTTATTCAGAGTCACATATAATAATCAATGATATAAAGTAATACAATATAAGGTACCAATCATATAATGTACTGATAAGATATAAGGTACCGATAGGATATAAGGTACCGATAGGATATCAGGTACCAATAGGATATAAGTTACCAATAGGATATAAGGTACCAATAGGATATAAGGTACCAATACAATATAAGGTACCAATACAATATAAGGTACAAATGATATAAGGTAATAAGATAACATAATTTTTTTTATTTTAAAGAAATATACTAAATAATTTTATATGAAGTTTAATGAAAAAAAGTAAAAAATAAAGCAATAAAAAATTACGCTACACCAAAATTGGTTAGAATTAGTATTTAGGATAGCAAGCTATGCATTTAAGATAACAAGCATCTCATTTATGATGCATTTAAGATAACAAGCACCTCATTATGATGGATTTCATTGGTTAACATTATTTATCTTACTGACAAGGGTTTTTTTCAATACAGTTCTACCATGATAACCATTTGTTTACTGCAATAATCTGTTATCAATTTTATCAAGCTGGCACTAAAACAATGGCATCATAAATTCTCTGTTGGCAGAATACTTTTTTTTGCACCAAATTGGTGGATTGCAACATCTTTAAAACAGTTATTAAAACATTTATACTCTATATTTGTCACACTTAGAATATACTACCCAAAATCAATATAAATCACTAAATTGTTTAAAATGTCACTTAAAATGATCATCACATTAAACCATTTAATCAAATCATGCATAAAGAATTTTCACTAACATCTAACAACAGATTCTAATGTAAATAGACTTCAACTGTCTAGATCAAGCCAAACAATTTGAAACAAAATTTGCAAGTAGTATGTAAGTACTGATAAGCCCATCTCTAGACTGTTTCTATTTTCTAAAAAATTAAGTTTGTTTTTTAATAAGGGAGTAATAACTTATTTTTTTACGCCCTTGCATTGCATCCCAAGCTACAACACCATTGCATCCCAAAGAACAACACCTTGGGATCTAAGGTGTTGTACCTTGTGACTAAATGAAAAAGTGGATAAAACTTTAATTTAGCAAATAAATCTTATTTAATTCTAGAATTTTTTTCTATCAATCTCAATAGCAACAACTTCCAAGCAACAGAATGCACTTCTTACTTTTTTAGCATATGCATCTGGAAATAAAACTAGAACTCTCTATTTTCATCCAATTCACATTCCTGCATTTCTGTAAACAATTTCAAAGTTTCAAACCTGAATCAACAGGTTGTAAATTCATTTTCCAAAAAATTTTCTTTTAATACAGACCTTCACACTTACGAGTGGTGACAGGTTTCTTAGTCAAACAAGTGGTGGCAGGTTTCTAGTCAAGTAACAAATTTTCTTGTTATCTGTCAAGAAACCTGCCACCACTCATTTGTAAGTGTGAGCTTAGGACATAGTTGTATTTTTCAAATGTATTCATAAAACTAAAGTACCTTATATAAGAGCAGTGTATCGTAAATTTTGCCATTGTTAAACCTGTTTAGCACTTGTATTTAAAAACTATGGCTTAGACTTTACCCATAACAACTGCATTTTCCTATATATTTTATGTTTATCCCATTTTAGAATTAGAGAGTTTCCACCAAATATAATGAGCATTAAAAATTTATATGCTAGATCTTCTAACCTTATTGATGTTCAAGAGATTTTTATTGATAATTCCTGTATACAAATATAAAAATAACAGTTCTTCAATCTAATTCTAACAATATTTATAATATGCAATAACTCAAATTTTAAACCAACTTAAGTAGGTAATGGAGATTCAAGATAAAACTAAAATGCTTTGTGAATGAAACAATAAATATATAATTATCAATTAGATGTATTATTTTGCAAAAAGAACTTAAAACTAATAATTTACTTAAAAATATCTCTTACCACTGTTTCTACATTTGATATTAAAAAACTTCTCCATTCCTATGTCAGCTCCAAATCCAGCTTCAGTAACTAGATGAAATTATTTTTAAAAAAACTCATTATTTTATTTTTATATATATATATATATATATATATATATATATATATATATATATATATATATATATATATATATATATATATATATGTACATATATATATACATATATATATGCATATGTATATGTATATGTATATGCAATAAAATATTAGTATATACATAAAATTGGGTATAAAGATTTATAGGTATATACTAATATTATATATATATATAATCTTTACTTAGTTTTTACAATATGCTTTGAATATTAATGTACCTTGATTTAAAGTAACAAACAAAAGAGAACTTACTTACAAATCCATTCTCACCAACCATTTTTAATGCAATTTTATCAGCAATTATAGATGAGTTACCATGAGCAATATTTGCAAATGGACCAGCATGTACAAAGACTGGAGTTCCCTATTTAAGACAGTATTTTTGAACGTTTTTTTAAACAAATAAATTAAAATCAAAAAGTAAAAAGAAATCTTTATAAAATGTTGTTGTTGATTTCAAGAAATTAATAAAAATAATCAAAATAAGCTTTTTTTGTTTATCTAATTTTTAACTTTTTCAAAATATTAGATGAATGATTGCTGATGAATTTGAATAGGAAAAATGTTTACAAGTTCTTTTATTCCTACCTCCAGAGTTTGCATCAGATTGGGTTTAATTGTATCTTTCATCAGAACTGTAAGTGCACCACCAACACCCTAGTATTTTATGAGACTTAAAATAACAGCACACAGCACATTGGGGAAAACCAAGAAAATTACATCATATATATAACATTTATATATAAATATATCATATATAATACATTTCAAGAACAGTTTGTTAGTATTTCACTTAGTTTACCAAATCATCAGCAGTTATCGGATTTTCATCTTTATCACTGGCCACCACAATATTGCCAAGTCTATTATTAGATAAACTTTGGTTAGAACTGAAGGCTCTGAATTAGGAATACCAGGTAGAAGTATTATTTCTACCCTATTTTACTATAATGTAGCATGCTTTATACACAATAAGTGTTTTGGAGAATTTTGAAAACTTTTTATATTTCAGAGAAGAAAATAACTTTTCAATTAGTGTCATTTATACTTATAATTTTATCTTGCATAACACAATTGTAAGCAAAATCATAGAGAACCAAGAAAAAAACAATACTAAACAAAGATTTGTAATAAAAACCTTTCTCTCATGTCTTTTAAACTTGTAGTCAGAGCTAGAATGGCCATTATTTCACTACCAACAGATATGTCAAATTGGCACTTTTAAAGTTATAAACAAATGATAAAATTAACAACATCAAATATACCATTACTGCAATTTTAACTAAAAAGTTAAATAAATTTTTGTTACTATAGACTGATAATTTTAAAGTTTAGAGAGTATCAATGTGTCTTAAACAAAGTTTTTTTTAAAAAAAACATAATTTTAAAAATATATACTTTATACTTTTCTAATTGCAAGCAATCCATAACTTATAATATACTTTTAACTATGCTGCCATAACTGTATAAGACTTTTCCCTGTCTAAAAACAACTTCATCATCTAGAGCATGTATAAGAAGTTGTTTTACCTCACGAGCATGCTCAATTTCTGTTGGAGATTGACCAATCGTTATTTTCCGCAAGAATCTGTCATTAGTATCCATTACTAAACAATGCCATAGCAAATAAAATGAACTGTTAAAGTTGCAAAGTTATTATCAATTAAATATTTATTATCGAAACCAGTTTATGAAAGAAAAGGCCAATACAACCAATTACCTCTTTGCCAGGTGATAGTATCTTTTTTAAAGTTCAATCGAACAAATTGACAAATTTCTTCTGACGTTAAACTATCAGGGTCAGACTTGTTAATACCTAGTTTCTAAAAATAAATCTTTTAAAAGTAAAATCAATAAAGTTTATAATTAAAATTTTAACAAATTTAAAAGTAGTTAAAAAAAAGTAATTTCAGAAAATAATATTAAAAGGAATTTTTCATGGTAAAAAAAACAAAATCACTCTTATTATTTAAAGTAAAAATCAAGGATTTATAATAAATTAAGAAACATAATAAAATATAAGATATAATAAAACATAAAATATTATAAACCATAACAAAATATAAATATATTGAAACGCAAACATATTTTTACAATATTTCTAGTAGGAAAGTATTAGATATTCAGACAATACTTACAGACAATGTGAGGCATCTATCTAATGTAAAATTTTACAACATTTTGAAAAGTGCACATCTGTTCATCTCTAGAATGGGTGTGGTTTTTATGTATATTTCACTTTTTTGGTTGTTTGATGTACTTTTGAGGATTATACAAGCAAAAAAATTTTACATAAAATCATTCTTAATAGATTTTGTTCCTTTTGTTTTTGTTTCGTTCCTTTCTTAATAGAGCAATAGTATTGCACTTTACATTACATGAACCTATTTGATCCTAATAGAAATGTTATCATAAAAAAAAAACACAATTATTAAGAAAGAAAACCAACTTTTAATTAAAACTTACATGTTTAACATAAGACAAACAAAAATTGAAATTGTTGCACCAAAACTAACAAAGTACAAATGATTTATTTTCATGAAAAATTCTCATCAAAGTTTTTTTGGATTGTGTTATTTGATAAAGAATCATAGATCATGGCAGCACCAATATTATTGATATATTTACCCAACCCTGTTAACTTGTTACTTTATTTCATGTTTAATTTTTTGCTTTTGTTCACCACTCAAACCACCATTTAATCATACCCTAATTCAGTCAACCAAACTTTAAAAGCTTTAGGCTCACATAATAAAAAGCAACTTTTATTGCATCAAATTTTTGCTCTGAACAAATTTTGAATTTTTAAAATGATAAGACAATAAATGAATAAAAATGTTTGAAAAAAAATTGTGAACCAATTGGAGCAAGTGTGAGAAAAAAATCTCCAAAGAAAAAGTTATCTTACTTTAAGCCTTTTAAACATAACAGGGGCAAATGTTCTGACACCATTTTTTACTGGAACAAGTCGATTCCATAGAGCCTAAAATATTTTTTTTAAAACAAATATTATGCACATGATTATATAATAACTACCTCACAATTTATTTTAAAAAATACAAATACATACATAGATTCATACATTACAAACATATATTATATAACATACATATATTACATTACACACATACATTACATCACATATAAACATTACATCACATCACATTATATCACATTACATTACATACATATATAACACTTAGAAATGACCCCAAATAATACCATATCTTTCTGTGTTGCCTCATGGAGCATTCTGGCATCAATAGCAGCAGCTGAACAAACAGAACTTTAAAAAAACAACTTTTTACTTAGCATTTTTACTTTAAATTTTTTTCAGAAAAAAATTCAAACTCAATTCTAATAAAAGTAGAATTAATCCAACATTTTTAGCTGTCAGGAAATCATTTGATTGTGAATGTGAGCAAACATAGTCATATGGCTATGGTCATATGGCTTAACTTAAAAATGTCTAACAAACTACTGTGTAAAGTTTAATTAGATAACATTTAAAATCCATAAAAAGGTGTTACAGAGAAAACAAAATACTTACCCAGAAGGTTGTTTGCTGCTGTGATGGCATGTATATCACCAGTTAAATGCAAATTAAACTGAAAGGTTCAAGAGGTTTGTTACAAATATATCATTTGTATACAGTATAGAAATGACAACAACAAAAATTAAACAATGAATCAATATTGCACCCATTGTAAAATACTTTAAACAATTAGTTATTATTCTCCTGCTATCATAAACAGATTTTTTTCTAAATAGTTTTGATACATAATTTCTGACTTTAAAGAGTTTGTTTGACCAGGAAACTAAAGTTTGCACAGCTTAAAATAAACTTTGAAAGATCCTATAATAATGGCTTGATAGTTTTATTTAATTGTTTTTTTCAGCTAAATGCAAGTAGTATGTAAGTACTGATGAGCCCACCTCTAGACTGTTTCTATTTTCTAAGAAAAGAAAAGCAGAAAAAAGCAGTGTATTGTAAATAAGCTAGCTAAATGCATTTAGTATGACTATTATAAATATACTAGTTTTTTCTTAAAGATAAATTGAAAACATTAAAAATCATGTGAACTTATGTTTATCTATGTTTATAACTTTCTAGGCATGCTATCAGAAAAATCTGCCCACCTTTCTTGATCAAAAAAGGATGTAAGAAAGCTTAAATGTATTTAAACCAATGTATTTCTGAAAAATTAAGACTGTCAAGATTACATATTAATAGAGAAAAAACAAAGAAAAATTAAGTTTTACAGAAAATTCTGACTTTCTTTTTGATGCCTCCCATAAGTTTCTGGACTGAGTGATTTTTGTAAGTTTTAACAGCATAATCCAATTTTTTTTCAAATCTGTAGCTGATTTTACTGTTTTTCCACTTAATTTCAATTTATTTTTTATAATGGCCCAATATTTTTCAATAGCACATAATTCGGGGCAGTTAGGAGGATTCATCTTTTTCAGAACCAACATCACTCCATTATCATCGTAAAACTTTTGAGCATCTTTTGAGTAATGTATTGTGGCTAAATCAGGCCAAAACAATACTGAAGTACTTCTATGAGCTTTAATTAGTCATTTTATACAAGAAAGACAACATTTCACGTATTCCGAAGATTTCATTGTGCCCAAACAAACATGAATTGGCGATTTTTTGCTGCAAGAGCAAAGTGCCTGCCAAATCATCAATTTTTTCGAAAATTTATCAGTCATTACATACTTGTATTTATCACTCACATTTCCTCTTATTTTAGAAGCATAGTAGCACTGCCCAGGAATTTGTTTAAAATCTATTTTAACATAAGTTTCGTCATCCATCAAAATGCATCCATTATGTTTTGTTAACAAGTTGTCATACAACTTTCGAGCTCGACTCTTTGCGGTTGAATTTTGTTTATCGTTTCGATTTGGCATTTTAACAACTTCAAAACTTTGATATCCAAGTCTCTGTCACCATTTGTGTACAAAAAAATTAGAAACCTTCAGTTTTTTTGCTCGATATCTATCAGACCTATCAGAATGTTCTTCCAATAAAGTCTCCAAACGTTCGAGAGCTCTAGGATTTGCTGTGCATTTTTTTCGACCACTTCCTTGTTTTCTCTGAATAGTTTTCTGTTCTGTAAACCGTTTAAGAACAGTATCTACAGTTCTTCTTGATATTTTTAATGATTTCGCCAACTTTCTATTCGATAAAGTTGGATTTTCTAAGTGTTTGTCCACAATCAAAAATCTTTGTTTAGTTTGCTCGGTTGACATTTTGAAACTAAATAATATTTTTAATTATTTTTTTTGCCAAAATGCTCTATTATACAAACACTACCACACACACAAAAATAATTTCAAAAAACGACCGTTAACTAGCTTTACCACACCGCAAAAGGTGGGCAGATTTTTCCCATAGCATGCCTTATGCTTATATAAAAACTTACATAAAAATTTTAATTGTTTAAGCAACATTGGATTTTAACATGTAAAATTTCTCTTAACCTAAGAAACAAAGACCAAAGTAAAAAACATACTTCTTCCATAGGAATAACTTGGGAATAACCACCCCCTGCAGCTCCCCCTGAAAAAAAAAGTAGCATAGAGCTTTTTAATTTAGTTAAAAGAAAAGTTTATTTGATTTAACAATCATCAGTTTGTTAATTAATAATTGACAAAATGTTTCACAACTGATGACATGAATAATAAAGAAATGAATTTTAATTACAATAAATAAACAATAATGATGAAAAATAGATAACAATTTGAAAGGTGATTGAAGATGATGATTTGGAAGATAATATTGATGATGATAATGATGGTGGTGTTAGAAATAAAGCTGAAAAATATAAATAAAAAACAATTGATAACTATATACGCACCTTTTATTCCAAATGTTGGACCTTGAGAAGGTTGACGTACACAGGCAAATGTTTGTATATCTAAAACAGATCCCATAGCTTGTGCTAACCCAATTGTTGTAGTACTCTTTCCTTCACCCAGCGGAGTTGGGGTAATTCTAAAAAGAAAATGTATAATTTTTAACACCCATTCTTGTTTAGTAAACTACTTTTTTTTAATAAAATTTGAAAATCAATAACTTAAACAGTTTTGATGATCAATTGACACTATTTACTAATGCTAGTAGCATTAGTAAATAGTTATTGTCAATTGATCATTGTGGAGAGTGGTGGTAAAGAGGATGAAAAAAATTTTTTTCCCTTTTTTTTTTTTTTGTCACTTTTGTTAAAACTTATTCCGAAAAAAAAACCTAAATCTTCAGTTTTTATGCCCAATATTGTTGCTATGGTAATAAGGTTTCTATAGTTATTTTAAACAGTTATTTTCTAAGTGCAATGTTCACAGATTTTTCTAAATAAATAAAATATTGAGATAAACCTACCCTGTAACAACAACATATTTTCCATCCTTTGAAGATTTTAGACGCTCCAATACAGAAAGAGATATTTTGGCTTTTGATTTTCCATAAAGTTCAACCTTAAAAAATTTATAGTATCCTTAATGTTAGAGACTAAAAGATTTATGACACCAGTTATAATTAAGATATGTGACCAGCTGGGAGAAAAGGTACCTAAAGTGACATTAAATGATGCTCCTACAAATTGTGGAGATATTAAATTTACAAAAAATACTATTCATACATGCATTTTTTACAAAAACGGCTTTAAAAATGTAAGATAATGTAATCAGCCATAACTTCAAACTCAATAGTTACAAGTTAAAGTTTGTCCATACAATGTTCATACAAAGCAAAAAACATCAAGAATTAAAATAGGTAAAATTTGACCTCAACTTGTATTTTACTGATTTTCTCACACTTATGGTACCTTTTATATTAGTTCATTGATATATTAGTTCATTGCAATATTAGTCTGGTATATTAGTTCATTTATATATTAGTTCATTGCAATATTAGTCTGATATTAGTTCATTGATATGTTAGTTAACTGCAATATTAGTCTGTAATATTAGAGACTAAAACATATTTTCTGATAATATAAATCTACAAAAATGCTTAAATTACTTCATCTGGCAATAAGCAAATTTCTTCTGCAAGAATACCAATGTTCTTTGGAGTTTGAGAGCGTGATATCGAAATATCACTAAAAATACAATAATACAAATTAAAACTGTGTTACAATTTATACATAAAATTACATTAATAACTTTTGTTTAGAATGCCTATAACTTGCTTTGCTGACAAATGATAAACTGCTATTTTCTATTGGGGCATGGGGATGTTTTGTAACTTTACCTTTATTAAATTAAACTGATGCTTAAACAGCTCATCCTGTTCTCTAAAACAAACTTAAACTTATACACCTGTTACCTTAAACCTATGCACCTGTTGAACTTAAACTGTTATCTAAAATAAACTTAAATTTATGCATAAAAAGCTGATTGTTATCTGAAGTAACATGACTTAAACAGAAACTACTCATTTTCTTAATACCTGAAAAAAAGAACATAAGGCTTAAACAGGTCATTGCCCTGTTATCTGAAATAAAAGTTTCTAGTAAAATTAATACAAGTATTTCAGATATCTTTGTTTAAACTTAAATGCACAATATTTTTTATAACCTACTTTTCTTTTCAAAATTAAGTGTAGTTGAGTAAAAAAAAAAATACATAAATTACTAATGATCATGCACCTAGGAACTGGTCTTTGGGATTTGAGAGGCAACTTGGTTAAATTCCACATTTCTTTAAACAATTGGTTAGAAAGTAATAAAATATGTTCAGTGGAATACCTAAGAACAAACAAGTAGTTTAGTAAAAGAAAAATAATTACAAAAAAGTACAAAAATGCTTTTTTTTCAAAGCTACTATTTCTGTTTCTAAAAAAAAAGTTTAAACTAAATTAAGAATTTTTCAAATAGATTATTTAAAACGTTGCTCTGTTTTTTTCTTTTTCAAAATATGTAAACAAGCGAAAGCACTAAATTTTATAGTTTGTTTCATATTTGGAACTCTTTGGGGTTATTTGGATAAACTGTATCAAAGCAGAACTTATTTATAAAAACTTAAAATAACACACAACTCTTTTAACCAAAAAAAAAAAAAAAAAAAAAGGGGGAGGGGGCGCAGAATTTACAACCTCTTGTCTTGTATCTTATTTTAAGAATCAAAACAGACAATTTTAGACTAACACAGCAAATAGAAAAACTATTGTAAGCTCTAACTATAAGCCTAAAAAATGAAGATTAAGCCAAGAAAAAAACAAAAATAAAAAAGTAAATATAATATAATATATAATGTATATGTTGAAGTACATTTAAGATTACAAATTTACTGTGAGAAAAATAAAAATCATACAAATATTTAACTACACTATTAAAAAATAATTAAAATCATTTTCTATAAAATATGTTTTATACTACGCTCAATATTAAACATGCTTATATGATCAGCACTCATTTTTAAAAGTATTACAAAATCGTCTTTGTTTTTAACATATAAAACCACTTTAAGTAAAAAACCTTTTCAAAAAAAAAAGTTAAACCAAAAAACATCCCCACAATAGTTGATCAGAATTCTGTATCAAATGGGTGGTATCAAAATTCCATTTTATATTTCAAAATATGTCACATAATCAAACCGTAAACAAAATCTCTTTGAGATGAAGATTATAATTCATATAAAGTCACACAAGAACTTCAATCTTTTCAATAAAATTTATAAAAAAAGAAAAACATAATATACAGCTCAATAAAAATAATATTACAGTGTGTCATCTTAAAAATTATTATTCGAATGGTAATATTATTAATGGAAATGAGAATTTAAAAAAAAAACTCAAGATTTTCTTCAGATCATAATAAGTTTATTTTTAAAGATGATGATAAGTTTATTTTTACAGCCAATACCTATATTCCAAAAAAGATACTAAAAAAAGAGTGCAAAGATAATTTATATAAGTCTGTTCCTTCTAAGATAGTCAACGAGAACTGTGTAGACAAACTTGTATTGCTGAACTGAACCAACAAGGTGCATACGTTGCATACGTAGCTCAGCAAGCGTGATTGGTATGTCTAAAGTCTAAAAAAATATACACACTTAATATTTATTTCAATGGTAACAACAAGATAAAGTGATTTATATAAGTAACCTTTTGAAAAATGTCTTATAAAATTAAAATCTCTAAACCTCATTCTGTTCAATAATTCCAAGTAAAGTAGAGATCAGTATGAAAACACCCGTTCTGCTCGCTCCATCTTCACAATGAACAAGAAGTGATTGCAAGCTTGAGTTGAAATTGCTTGAGATTTTTTGTATTGAATGAACCTCATCTAGAAATTCTTCAAAAAACAGAAGAAAGTATTATTGAAAAAAATTTTTAAGTACTCTTTTTCTCAAATTTTAAGTAACCTTTTTGTTAGATATTTAAATAATCTTTTAACTAAAGATATTTAATTTTTAAAGATTTTTCATTTTTATACTGCTATTGTCAAAAACCACAAAATTAAATTACAATGATTGCAATACAAATGATTAAACCAAAAAAAAAAAAAAACAATAAAAATAATTTCACTCCCAGTGTTACTAATCCATTTAACTTAAACAGTATTTCACATTAGTAAAAAGCTGATATAAATGCAACAAACAAGAGCTGGTGAGCACAGGTATAGGGATCTCAGTTCATGTCTGTATGGTTCTGCTAACAACTGGAAATTCAAATTTGTTTTCAATTTCTTTTAAAAGATGAGGACAGTAAAAGGTAAGCTCAAAAAATTCACCCAAGACAGTATAATATACATCACTTTAAGAAATTTTACACTGTATTTTGGCAATATTGTTGCTGTGAGATAATTATACTATTGAAGATTTCTTGATTTTATCATTCCTCTTAATTTACTTTTAGGAACAATTTATGCAATATCCCAGAAAGCCTTATTTTACTTTGATATAGGTTACTATATATAAAAATATGCAAAAGTCAAGTTAATTTTTAATAAAACATCTTTAGTTAACTTATTCTGTATGGAAGTTTTAAAAATTTATTTACTAGCTTAAAAACAAGTTTTTAAAGTGGATTTTACTCAATTTTTCAATAAATTAGAAAAAAAAATTGTGCGAATTTCCACTTCTGAAACAAAATTTAAGCTTGCTATCTTAATCAAACTTTTTAGATATTTTAGAAATTTTTTTAAGTGTTTCAGAAAGATTATTTTAAAACTTAGCACATTGAAGCTTTATGCCAAGTCCTTTTCCTTGAAACTTTCTTACTTAAAGAGAAGAAAATCAGTTGTGCCCAGGGCCCAGGGTCAATAATAAGTTAATTGAACTCATTGTACTAATATGATGTTAGTTTTTACAACTTAACTTCTGATTCACTTTTTTGTTCACAAAAATAGAATAGAGAGTGTTTCAAAACTTACCAATGAATGGTTTGCTACATTTCGGGGCTTCACAATCCACTGGCCACTGGTTGTATTGAACATGAAATAAAGTCCGTTTCTAAAAAAAAAAAAAATAAATATTTTATCCAAACTTTTTTTAGAAATCAAAATTTACAGGAATTTGAGAATTATATAAGAAATATTGCACATCATCTGAAAATGATAGAATAAGTATGGCATTCAAAAATGACATGAACTATTTGATGTTTGAAAACCATCTGAAAATGAGGCAGAATTTTTTTTAATTTAATATAGAAAGGTTTATGAAACAAAAAATAGATTTTTTTAATTGTTTAAGATTTTTCAGTGCAACATAATTCTAAAAAACTTTTTTACACAAATTTAAAAATTTTAAATTGAATAAAGGTTAAAAACAACAGAAAATTCGACTTAAATATTTAAATCAGGATTTTTAGGCATGTTAGAAGCAAATAACTTGTGTTTGTATTGAATCTACCAGTTTCATGTGATCTTTCAGTGCACTTTACTACTCATTTAAAATTCAAACTTTAAATGCATCATTGACTAAATTTGGTGACAAATTTGGTTCGTTGAGCATCAATACGTGACCAATAACTAGCTAATGGGATTGAGATTGGGCATCAAGTTTATCTTTTTATGATTCAAGCAGCTTCTGTTAATGCAGAACAACAACTATTCTTCCTTTTCAGTTAATGAAAACCAAACTCCAAAATTACTTCAAACATTTTGGTGAATGGCTATTTTTATACTTTTTGTTTATCTTACATTACTTTTTATATATTTTAGTGTTGAACAATTTTTTTTTTTTTTGATTAGAGAAAAATTTGAGTTTTTTTTTGTTACTGAGTTTAGAAATCTTTTGTGTCTTTTCTGAATATGCTGAATATTATTTTTCATTTTGTTAAACAAATCAATTTTAAACTATTTCTGGGGAACCACAAGGTAGTTTTTCATTTTTCCTACACCACCTTAATGTCCTGGTAAAATTGCTTATCTCTGGTCATTAAAATGACCCAAACTTTTTGAAAGTCGAGTGTGAAGAAAATGGAGTTAAATACTCATTCTTAGATTATGAAATGGAAATTTATCAGGCTTTTATCAGATTGCAACTGAGCTGTTATTTCCTTTCAATTGTTATAAACTTTATTTCAGCAATTCCAACAAATGCAGCTAAACCAATCTTCCTCATGAGACTGGAAAAAAATTCTTCTTTTATAATTTTCTGATTTTAGGACAATGAAAAATACAAGCTTTAACTTTTCTATACATAGGCCAGGAAAAGATTGACATAAATATTGGTAGCTAGTGGTTTCTTCAAAAATTGTTTTGTATAGCCACCTTATGCAAAGGATTTTTTTTTTCTCTTGGTAAAAGATGGTTTTTTAAAAGTATTCCTTTCTACTATTGTCAAATGTTCTCTTAATGACCAATCTTATCTATTCCAATGGTACTGTGTATCTCTCTTTCTCAACTAAAATGAAGCATGGTATATAGTGAATATTTATGCAACATGCTTGATATCATAACAGTTTTTGTCTAGTGCTTCCTAGTGTGCATTTTAATAAGAATTTAACCAACCATCTTGGGCTATAACTTTATGAATACACGTGAAATATCATTGCAGTAAATAGCCAAACCTTTTTCATCAATAAATTGAACAAAATCTGATCTTGTGTAATAAAAAGTAATTTTTGATCCTGGTTGAGGAGATTTTTATAATCCTTAATTAAAGAAGATTGGTTTCTTTGAAGGACAAGAAAGATCTTCATTATTAGCATTTACACAAGTCTCTGTTCTAGAGATTCTTTATTTAGTTCAATGGAAAATCAGGTAAATTTTTAAAAACAAGCAACAGATAATTTTATCATAATAAGGTGTCAGTCTGATAGCTGAGTTGATTAGAATAGTTGATAGTTTTTGTTTCTTTCAATAGACATCTCACATATTGATAATTTTTTTTTTTTTAATCTAAATGGAAGAACTGTTTCTAAACTTTCTTAACTTGATTTGATGTAAAAGATGCATTTTCAGTGTACATATAGCAATATATGTACAAATATATTGGTTGTTACAACCTTAAACCATTTATAACTATAGTTAGCTATTAAATAATTTGAAAGAAGATTACCTCATCAGTTAAATCATGCTCCAAAATGAACCTTCTAACAATGTAATTCTCATAACATTTTACAAAATTTTGTTTAACTTTAACCTTAAAAAAAAGTTAAAACTTTTTAGCAATTTTTTTTATAATTTGTGTGTGTGTGTGTGCGTGCATGCGCGCGTATAGAGAGAGAGAAAAAGAGAGAGATTTTATCAAAACATTTCAAATATACAATTACTTGGATAAAATTATTTTTAAAAAAATCAAGTAAAGATATTTCTTAAAAAAATGAGTTTATTTTTAAAATTTTAATAATTTTATGATTTAAGCACTAAAGTTACCTGATTGTATGTGGCAATATTTATATGATCACTATTGTTGTTGTTTACATCATTGGGCCAGTAAAGGTAACAAACATCTTCACCTTTTTCCTAAAAAAAAAAAAAAAAGATATGCTATTAAGTATAGATTAAGAATACATATTTATATTATTTTTATGCTATTTATAATAGGTAAAAGAAAGACAATAGCAAGCAAAAATATGAACACACAAATATTTTTGATTTTTCAGATTTTAAAAAACTTAAAAAAAAACACCTGCAACTTTGACATCATAACAATTACACCAATGTTTTCCTTCCATATCATATTCCAAAAATCATTAGTTGTATGTTGTAATGGGGATTGAGCAGCAATGAAGGATTGAGTTAGTTTTTTTCCAATTCTCATCTGTAAACAAAAAGATTTGCAAATATAACAACCAATAATAAAGAATGAAATTGAATGAGAAAACAATTTTCTTTATTATAGTTAAGTTTGTAATTTTTTACTAATGTTTTTTATATCTGATTTTATTAAAAACAAAAGAATTTTCCAGAGAGAAACTTTTTTTTTTGATCTAGTACTTATTATTTGCACCTTAATTGGACTAGCATTTATATAGTCAGAACCATCAATGTCATCTTGTGTTAAAAAGACCCGGTTATCCTAAAATAAACAAATCTATTAAAATTAATTTAGAAAGAATTCATGTCAATTTCACTGTAAAACAAGGTTTAATTTGAATATCAAAAATACTTCATATAAAAAAGTATTGTTACTCATTAACACTAAGAAAACTATATTAAGTATATATGAAATATTCTACATAACTAAATTCATATATCTAAAATTAACCTTCTAATAAAACATACATCGTATGGAAGTACTCGAGAATTTCTGTTCTTAAGAACTTGATTTGAAGCACAAGCTGTTGAATATTGCTAAAAACAAAGTTAAATAAAAGTTAAATAGATATTTCATAACTATAAAACTATTTTTCTTAAAAAAGGAACAATTTTTTTCTATGATTCTCAAAAAGAAAAGAGAAGCATTTTATAATAGAAATCAATCAAATTAAAAAATAATACTCCACAACAGGGCTCAAAATATCTTTAACAAACCACTCCGTACAAAAAAAATAAATAAATAAAGACTGATGGAAAACAAAAATTTTAAAAACATACAGCTTTCTCAGAAAAAATCTGCTTGAATTCTTCAGAAAGCTGATTATTTTCTAACAATTGCTCTAAATGCTTTAACTAAACAGAAGTGATATCAAATAAACTTTCAAAAATAAAATATTTTATACATAAAAACAATCACAATCCTTTTTTTTTAATATAAACAATTACAAAAAAACAGGACTTTGTAAAAACCGGTCAAATAACATTTTTAAAAAAGTAAAATGATTAAATAAGAGTAAAGCATTCCTCACCAAAAGATCTCTGTGTTCTGAAGCAATCATCGTCAATCTTGTAACAATAAGTGAAACAGGACGCTTGTTTCCATTAGAAATAGAATTGATTGAATTATGACTAAGATCAGACTCGTCAGAGTCTGAGCTATTATAGTCACTTGAAGGAGTGCTGCCATGAGACAATGAAGAGTTACCCCTATAGAAAAGTTTCAGATAAGAAGCATAAAAATTAATAAATTGAAAATAACCAGTGAAATAAAATCAAATAAACTCTTGCTCACCTTTCTCTTGCAGGAACTAACAAATCTTCATAACGATGTAAAAACTCTGTATCATCGAGCGTGTTACTTAATAATAAGCTGATATTTGGAGAATCACTACCATTCATGCTAACTAATGTAGAAAAAAAATTTTAATATATGAATTTAACATTTTCCACATGATTATCTTGCATTAACTTAAATAAAACTTCCATAAACTTTTGTAAATGAATCACCATACATATACTTGTACAGTATGTAATTGAAATCTTTTCATCTCAAAATTTTTAACTTTAGTCAATTCACAATATCTTATATCTAGAATTCTGTTCTTTATAACTTTGATGCTCAGCATTTAACTTCACATGGTTTTTTTTGTCTCACTACTTTAATAATTTAGTCCAAGCCCAAGATATAGAACACATTGATATATC